>NC_084853.1:32982909-33285141 GCF_951802175.1 Populus nigra | reverse complement strand
TAAACTAAAAAGAAAAGGTAAAATAAATCTCACAATTCTTGAAATCTCAAGGTTTCTGTGTCCTTACAACCAAGAAAAAGAGTTTAGCCTTGCATATCTACTGAATAATTAATCAAAAAGAAGGAAGAAAACATGATTTTGTGTGCTGTTGGAGGAAAGGAGTGTTCTTTCTATCTTGGTTGGCTGCTCTCTCTTTTCCTTTCTCTCTTTCCTTTTATATCCTAGGAAACCCTAATCCTTTTTCTACAAAATAGTCCTTTTCTAAGTAGACAATTTACATTTAAGCCTTTCAACAACTATTTTCCTAAAAGAGGAGAAATAGCCTTATATAAAATCTTCAAGCTTTGACTTTTGACTTAGAGGAGCTAAATTTCTGAAATAAAGATTTGGATCACGATTTGGATGTTTTGAGAAGTACTTTGGACTTGTTTCTTCACAAAACCTGTCTGCTGGCAGAATTCATGTGTCATCTTAGAAAAATTATATCTCTCTCATATGAGCTCGTGTTCTGTTGAAATTAGGTATGCTGATAGGTCTTTAGGTCAAAGAATGGATACAAAAACTCCCTCTTTTCTTTCCTTTTGGTTGTTGTAGATTTTTTGTGAGGAGAGGAGTATTTATACTCTATAATTTCTCTTATTTGTACTTAGGCCCCATTTCTTTTGAATGTATTATTTTTACCCCCATATTTTTTTCTTCTTAAAATCAAGCTATATTCTTTTCTTTTCTTATAACTCCACCTCAGGAGTTTATTTTGCTCAATTAAATCCAACCCTCAACATTACTGGGTTAATTTATAATGTCTCGAATTATTTCACCTGGAAATTTATATCCAAAAATTTTCGAATTCCTGTTTTTGTTTAACCCTATGCATGAATTTCTTCACTTTTATTTCCCATGTAGTTAGTTTGCAATTTAAGCAACCTTTATTATTATTATTATTATTATTATTATTATTATTATTATTTTAGGGTTTACAGGTTATGTTGGGAGCAATGTCCATATTGTACTTGTACTGCTTGACAAAAGCCTCCACCAGATCTTTCTATCTTTGGATCTTTGTATTATTGAATCTTTAAGAGACTTTGTCGTATGCTTGAAAATAATTTTTTTTTTGTTTTATAATTTTTTGCAATGTTTCAATGAAAACTGAGTATTTTAATATCGAATTTGTAAACCAATATTAAGCAAAGTTGATAAAAAAATATGGGAAATCACATATTTTGAAAGGATTTTTTTTTGAAATTTTTTTTGGACTGGGGCCGCACCCGGCCCAACCATTTTGGTTTGGCTCGGTGATGTCTAGCCCAGTAAATAGGGCAAGCAATGAAGAAGACAAAGAAGAGCGAGAAGCTGACTTGTAGTGGCTCATGGTGGTGCTCGCCGATGGTGGTGGCGATGGCGTTGCGGTTGCGAACTGGGGAGCTGAGGGTGGCCACTCGACAGTTCTTCTTCTTCTTCTCTGCCTCTCTGTGTTTTTCCTTTTTTTTCTTCGTTCCCTCCTCTTCTTTGATTCTTCTTCTATTTTTGATGGTGTTCTTCCCTCTTACGGTGGTGCTGCTATCGTTGGCAGTGCTGCTAGTGGCGATCGAACGTTGGTTCCAAGTGGTGGTGAAAAAAATCAATCGTTGCTATTATTTTTCCCTTCTGTGCAAAGGCACTGGTTTCTTTTTTTTCTTCACGATTGTTGCAATGCAGCCCACAGGGGGAAGAAGATGGCGAGAGGCTGACAATGATGCTTTTTCAAACAGTGGAGAGAGAGACCAGAAAGAGAGTGAGGTTATTGTTCTTCTCTGATATCTCTTGTCCTTTCCCCTATCTTTTTTTCCATCCCCTGTTTCCTTCTCTCTAGTTTCAAAAACAATCTTCCTATCCTCGTTTTTTTCTATTCTTCCCCCCCTCTCTGTTCCTTTTCTCTATTTTGTCTCTCTCTCAAAACTTTTATCCACCCAAAATCTCTTATCTTCCCCTTTTGCTTCACCCTCTTCTCTCTGTCTTTCTTTGAAATCTTGCCCCCCCCCTCTATTTCTGGTTCTCCCCCTGTATTTATAGGAAGCAGGGAGAGAGGGCCACCCTACCCTGTCCAAGCGCAGGGTAAGGTGGCGTGTGGCGACTTTTGCATAGCCTCCCCAGGGCATGGTTCCCTCTCTTTTCTTTATCATGTTGGCAAGGTACGGTGGATATAAGTGGTGTCAAGTTTGGGGAGAGAGTAAGTGGGGAAAGAAGATTTTAAAAATCTCCTTCTTCCTTGCCTATGTGCATGCAAGGGAAGAAGAAGAACAATGTGGTTTAAAATGGCACTGTTTTGGTTTTTTTTTTTTTGAAAAAAAGGAAATGAATTTGACAATAATCCAAAAATAGGTTATGACAATAACAATATACTTATCCAAGTTTAAGTTGGTCTGGTTGAACACCAAGCTTAAGAGCTTTGGGCCCCACTTAAATTGCAGATCCAAAAGCCTTGGGTCTGGCTACATTCCAAACCCAGTAGCCTTGGGTTTGACTCTTGGCCCAAATGTCCTGGGCCAGGTACTGCTGCAAGACCTAGGGAACTTGGATCTACCCCCTGCCACTCCCAAGCAACTTGGGTCTGGCATGTCTTTCCAAACCCAAGTTAATAATAATAAAAATTATTGATTTTACCCTTCAAATCATAAATATGTTTTTTTTATAGTAATAAAATTTATTTCGAATTTAATAATATTTATGATATTAATAATAATATTAAAATTATCTTACCTAAGCTTTTATAGTTTTCAATCCCCTTAAATAAAACTTTTTTAATATGTGTTTTTCAAAATTAATGATATATTTTTAAAATTTTTAATTATGATATTAGCAATATTAATTATAATAAAAACAATAAAATATTGTAAATAATAATAATATTTTTAATATTAATAATAACAATAAACTTACTCAAGTTTAAGTGGGTCTAGCTGCAACACCAGGTCCAAGAGCTTTGGACCCTCTAAAATGAGAGACCCAAAAGCTTTAACCCATTAAAGTTGGGTGAGGACGCAAGATGCAAGAGCATTGGGTCCTGATGTAGATCCATTAGCCTAGGGTCTGACTCTTGACATAATTGTCTTGGGTCAAGTAGGGCTGCAATACTTGCGGGACTTGAGTCTGCCCACTGCTACTCCCAAGCAACTTTAATTTGGTCTAGCATGCCCTTTCAGCCTCAAGTTAATAATAATAAAAATAATTGATTTTATCCTTCAAATCACATCTATAATTTTTTTATAGTAATAAATTTTGTTTCAAATTTAATAATATTTATGATATTAATAATAAAATTAAACTTATATGACCTAAGTTTTTATAGTTTTTAATCCCCTCAAATAAAACTATGGTTGTTTTTGAAAATTAATGATATATTTTGAAAATTTATTAATTATGATATTAATAATATTAATTATAATAAAAACAATAAAATTTATTATACAAATAATAATATTTTTAATATTAACAATATTAATTATAATAAAAATAATAATATTTTTAATATTAATAATAACAATAAATTTATCCAAGTTTAAGTGGGTCCGTTTGTAATACTAGGCCCAAGAGCTTTAGGTCCCTCTTAAATGACAAATCCAACAGCCTTGAATCTCACTACAATATGAACCCATTAGAGTTGGGTGAATATGCAACACCCAAGAGCATTGGATCCTGACACAGACGCATTAACATAGAGTTTGACTTTTGACCCAATAGTTTTGGGCCATGTAGGACTACAAGAACAAGGGGACGCGGTCTGCTCCCCGCCCCTCCCAAGCAATGTAGGTCTCTAACATGCCCTTCAGAACCAAAGTTAATTAAAATAAAAATATTTTATTTTACCCTTCAAATCACATATATGTTTTTTTTATAGTAATAAAATTTATTAATATAAATGAATTTAAAAATATTTATGATACTAATAATAATATTAAACTTATCTTAATAAAAATTTTATAGTTTTTAATCCCCTCAAATAAAACTTATTATTTTTCTTTGAATTTATTAATTTAATAATAATAATAATAATAATAATAATAATTTTACCCTTGAAATCACATCTATGTTTGTTTTTCAAAATTAAAGATATAGTTTTAAAATTTCTTAATTATGATATTAATAATATTAATTATAATAAAAACAAGAAAATTTATAACACAACTAATAATATTTTTAATATTAAAATAAAAAATATTCATAATATAAATAATAATATTTTTTATATTAATAATAACAATAAACTTACCTAAATTTAAGTGGGTCATGCTACAATACAAGGCCTAAAGGCTTTTGGCACCTCTTAAATGAGGGACCCAAAAGCCTTGGGTCTGGCTCCAATCTGAACTCATTATATTTAGGTAAGGACGCAAGACCTAAGTGCATTGAATGTTGAAGCGGACATATCAGCCTAGGGTTGGACTCTCGACCCAATTGTCTTGGATCAGGTAAGGCTGCAAAACCCAAGGGACTTGGGTCTTCCCCCTGTCTCTTCCAAGCAACTTGGATGTAACATGCCCTTCCAAACCTAAATTGATAATAATAAAAATAATTGATTTTACCCTTCAAATCACATATATGTTTTCTCCGATAGTAATAAATTTTTTTTCAAATTTAATAATATTTATGATATTAATAATAATATTAAACTTATCTTACCTAAGTTTTTATAGTTTTTATTCCCCTCAAATAAAACTTATTGTTTTTCTTCGATAATAATAATAGTTTTCTTCAAAGTTATTAATTTAATAATAATAATAATAATAATAATAATAATAATTTTTCCCTTCAAATCAAATCTATTGTGTTTTTCAAAATTAATGATATATTTTTCAAATTTTTAATTATGATATTAGTAATATTAATTATAATAAAAACAATAAAATTTATTATACAAATAATAATATTTTAATATTAATAATAACAATAAACTTATCCAAGTATAAGTGAATCTGGCTGTAACACTAGGCTCAAGAGCTTTGGGCCCCCTCTAAAATAAGGGACCCAAAAGCCTTGGGTCGACTAGCCACAATCCGAACCCATTAAAGTTGGGCGAGGACGTAAGATCCAAGAGCATTAGGTCATGACATGGAACCATTAACCTAGGGTCTGACGCTTTCCCCAATTATCTTGGGTCAGGTAAGGCTACAAGACCCAAAGGACTTAGGTCTGCCCCTTGCCACTCGCAAGCAACTTGGGTCTAACATGTCCTTCGAAACCCAAGTTAAAAATAATAAAAATAATTGATTTTACCTTTTAAATCATATATATGTTTTTTTTCGATAGTAATATAATTTATTTAAAATTTAATAATATTTATGATAATAATAATAATATTAAACTTATCTGACCTAAGTTTTCATAATTTTTAATCCCCTTAAATAAAACTTATTGTTTTTCTTCGATAATAATAATATTTTTCTTCAGATTTATTAATTTAATAATAATAATAATAATAATTTTACCTTTCAAATCAAATCTATTGTGTTTTTCAAAATTGATCATATATTTTTAAAATTTCTTAATTATGATATTAATAATATTAATTATAATAAAAACAATAAAATTTATAATACAAATAATAATATTTTTAATATTAAAAATATTAATTATAATATAAATAATAATATTTTTAATATTAATAATATTAATCATCATAAAAATAATAATATTTGTAATACAAATAATAATATTTTTAATATTAATAATAATAATAAACTTATCAAAGTTTAAGTGGGTCTGGCTGCAATACCAGGTTCAAGAGCTTTGGGCCTCTCTAAAATAAGGGACCCAAAACCTTGGGTCTAGCCACAATTCGAACCCATTAGAGTTGGGTGAAAACACAAGATCCAAGAGCATTGAGTCCTGACGCGGACCCATTAACTTAGGGTCTGACTCTTGACCCAATTGTCTTGGGCTATTGAGGATTGCAAGACCCTTGGGACTTCTGTCTGCCCCTGCAACTCCCAAGCAACTTGGGTCTCGCATGCCCTTCCAAACCAAAGTCAATAATAATAAAAATAATTGATGTTACCCTTCGAATCACATATATGTTTTTTTATAGTAATAAAATTTATTGTAAATTTAATAATATTAATAATAATATTAAACTTATCTGACCTAAGTTTTATAGTTTTTAATCCTCTCAAATAAAACTTATTTTTTTTCTTTGATAATAATAATATTTTTCTTCAAATTCATTAATTTAATTATTATTATTATTATACCATTCAAATCAAATTTATGGTTGTTTTTTAAAATGAATAATATTTTTAATACAAATAATAATATTTTTAATATTAATCATCATAAAAATAATAATATTTATAAACCAAAATAAAAATATTTTTAATATTAATAATATTAAATTAAAAATACTTATAATACAAATAATAATAATTTTAATATTAAAAGCTCTTATCCCTACAGATTTGAGCATTGCTATACCTGAAAGAACTTATGCTTGTATTGGTAAATCTCACTTCGTACCTTTTAATTTATGTTCACGGATGGTTTGGGTTTGTTTCTAAAATTGATGTGGGTGCTGGTGTCATAGATGCTGATTACAGAGGGCAATAGAATTGCGCAGTTGATTCTTGAGAAAATTATAACTCTGATGTCATGGAAGTTGAGGACTTGGATGCAATTGAGAGAGGTGTTGGAGGGTTTAGATCTACTAGTGTTTGAGCTTCCTGTGATTTGTAATGTTTATTCTTAAATGTTTATGTTTTTTTGTGTTAAAATTTAGCGAACAGATGGTGTGGACTAATTAAGCAATAAAAGTTTTGGGTTCGGTGAAGGATTTTCTTTTGTTAATGATGACACCTGCAACAAGGCTATATATATTTTATTGCTGTTTGAATTGATCTAATCACACTATCTTGCTGCTTAACCTCAAGCATTACTCAGTTGTAAGAAACTTGACCGACTAATTTCACAAATACATGGAGGATAGGTCGTTCTAGCAAAAAATACTGTATGAACATTTCTTTGCAAGCTTACACACACACTGAATCTCCCTAATTTACTAGTAAGAAGATGATGGCTTCACCACTTTAAGTGAGAAAGATAATGGCATAATGCACCCATCACCTCCAAAAAGGCTCTGTACATGGGTCCTCACTAGGGCAAGTGCAAGCATTATAGCCTGTAGTACAGAAATAAAAGAACATTACACAGCTGTAGTTTATGCGCAAATGCAGTAACATGAAGAGGGATTAGTAAAACCAAGAAGGAAGTGTTATGAGAGAACTTGCTGGGTTGTTGGAAGAGAAAATGGCTGATTGTGAGAAATCACAGTTCAAAGGATTTTTATCAGAAGTTTGATAGAAGAGATTCATGGCATAAGAGATGCTATTGTGTTCGGTTCAAAGCAAGCCCCAACTGGTTGGATTGGACCACGGTCAATCCCTCGTCCACAAGCAAAATCCAGATTAGCCTGCAACTGTGCATCTGATACACCAGACTTGGGCACACACCATGTTGCTTTGTTTGTTCGGGTTTGGAGATGGTGTTGCTGGAGTTTTTGGTTTAGTCGGAGTCTTAAAAGTATAATAGATCAAGTTAATAAAACTTTATAAACTACTGTTACGATGGAGATGAAGCGAAAGAAACAGTGGCACACCGTAAAAGTGTAAATCGAGCACTTACCTTTTCTTTTCTTTTTCTTTTTGGCTAAATTGTTTTTTTTATAAAAAAAATTAATAATAATACTTGTCGATACACGACGTCGGGCGACGGCTCCCGCTTTTTTTGTTTATTTTAACAAAAAGGTTTTTTTTCTCGATTGGGGGAAACAAAGATTTTATTGGAGTCGCCATCTAGTAATTTGAGGGAACTAGAAATCCCAAATTAGACACTGGTCCCAGAGATTCGGGTACGGGGTTAGTTATGATTAAGGGAAGGTAGACACCACCCTTAAAACATCCTTTCAATAGAAAGGTTACCCTTACTTGTGTGTTTTCTATTTGATTCAAATGCGATTATATTTTGGGCTGATTTGTAAATTTTTTTAATGATTAATGTCGGTCCCTAAAAATAGGAGACACATTAAAAATGACATCAGTCCCTAAAAATTAGGAGACTCGTCTAAAATATTGACGCTTGTCCCTAAAAAGGAGAATTACGTCTGGATTACCAAAAGAAATAATGGATATAATCCATTATATTTTGGGTTTATTGGTAACTTGTTTTTTTTTTAAATGGTTAACGTCGGTCCCTAAAAATAGGAGACGCGTTAAAAATGACATCAGTC
The DNA here is from genome assembly GCF_951802175.1 of Populus nigra. Lineage (NCBI taxonomy): Eukaryota > Viridiplantae > Streptophyta > Magnoliopsida > Malpighiales > Salicaceae > Populus > Populus nigra. The sequence continues at coordinate 33,276,887 of NC_084853.1, read as the reverse complement.
CCTAAAAATTAGGAGACTTGTTGACTTTGGTTTTTGTATTTTTGTACAATATGCAAGAAAATTTACAAGCATTTATATATAAAAAAAATATCAAAAATACCAGTTGAAACCCAAAAAATTACCTGAGTGTCAATGTATAGGTAAAAGACTGAAATACCCTCGGATTTCTCGAAAAATTACGAAAATGCCACTGGCGGCGCGTGTGGCACACGCGCGGTTACTGTGGGCGGCGGCGAGATTTCCCGGCGAGATTTCTGTCCAACCGACGGTCGATCCTGGTAGATCTGAGGACGAGGATTCTGATGGAGGTGGTATCGTCGGCCTTTGATGGCTGACGAAGGAGAATCGACGACTTGAAGCTTCGGTGGCCGCCGACAATCGCGTCCCTTTTCCGGCCAAATGAGGCGGCGAAATCAATGACAACCACCGGGGTTTTTTTTTACATCAGGGGAGAAACCTTTCTGTGGTGGTGCGGAGGCTGTAGACGGCCGGAGATGGGAGATCGGGGGAGAGAGAGAGAGTCGCCGGCGAGAGGAGAGAGAGACTCTGAGCTGTGCTATGATGTGAACGCGCGCATGGTTCACCGGTGCATCTGAAGGCTGCGAACCGTTGGATCGTCGTTTAACTGATCCTGCGGCTGCGATTGGATGGATCTACAAGTTGATCGGACGGTCCGGATGAGAGGAGCCTTGATCTGGTGTGGCGCGGTGCACCGAAATCTCGGTACACCGTGTGACGTGGCGCCACTGGATCTAAAGGAGAATTGTTTTAAGGGCTGAGATTGATTTGGGTTTTAATTTGGTGTGGTCAGCTCTATTGTACCCTATTAAATCAACGGTTCAGATCTAAACACTATAGATCTAACGGTTAGGATATATTTGGTATTTTTCAAATTGTTTTTTTTTTAAAATCAATATCCTACTCGCATGAAGAAATAGTGAAAAAAACGTGAATAGTATAGATTTTTTCTTTGTTCTGTTTTTCTCTTTTCTTTTTTTTTCCTCCCTCCTCTCTGGCGTACTGTCACTGGCTATTTATAGCCAATGACAGGGGACAACACGCATCTGCTTTAAGAAAAATTGTGTACGCCAACTACTCCGCCTACAATTAGTGTAACTGCCCCGCCTAATATAACAAATTTGTATTATTAATTTTGTTTTATTATATATAATAAGATATATATTTATATAGATAAAATTAAAAACTCAAATCAGTATTAGAAAAACCTCGTTTCAACCGCTAAAAATTAATTTTAATGATCGAAAATAATAGTTTTGACCCAAAATGACCCGAAACTCATTTTTTACCCCGGTCGACATAGTTTGACCCGTATTGACCCGGTGGACTCGGTTTTGGTCAAAAATGACGGTTTTGACCCGAAACGGCCCGAAACTCATTTTTTACCGTGGTCGACATGGTTTGACCCGTATTGACCCGGTGGACTCGGTTTTGATGAAAAGATGCGGTTGACTCGAGAAAAGTATATTTTTGAATTTTTAAATTTTTTTCTTAATTTTTTTGGATTTTTATAAATAATAATAGAAATAAAATAACATTCGAGAAAATCTTGGTGGATCCAAAATTGGGTTACAACAATACTTAACCAACAAATATTTTCTGAACTGATTTTTCAATTATTTTTCAATTTACTCCTAAACAATAAATTCAAAAAAGAAACTTATAAAATAAAGTGAAAAACCTTAACTCATCTTCATCCTCTCTTTACAACTTCTTATTCTAAATTTGCAAGTCATAAAAAAAAGGTAAATAAAAAAAATCCCATAAACCCATACAACAAATTTAAATTGAAAATCCTAATTAAATATACTTTGTTGTTGCCGCTGCTGATATTGATAGTGCTCGTGCAATTACACATACAATTGCAAGTGCTCATGCTCATGCTTATGCTCAAGCTCAAGCTCATGCTCATGCTCATGCTCATGCTGCTATTATTATTGATGGTGCTGGTGACTACTGCTATTAGTGGTTGTAATGCTGCTGTTAATGACTTCGTCTGTTTTAATAAATTAAAGAATTGAATATCTTTTTTTTTATCGTTATAAATAGAGACATAGAGATCGATTAAAAAGATGTTATGTGCTGGGTTTTTCTTTTTTTGTTAATTTCATTGGCCTATTCCTAAATCATAATGTTTAGGAGCGAAAATCAGGATTTTTTTTTTGTTCAGAAGTTAAGTTCAAGAGGCTTCTTTTTAGTACAATTTTGCCTTTTTCTTTCATGAAAAGGAACTGTCCATTCTGTTAACAGACAAAATGCATAGTGATGTTTTAAAACCCACCTTCCCAACCAAACACAAAAATTTAAATGCCAAATCAAGGGAAAGCTCAGGAATAGAACACTTGGCTGTTGAAAAATAGAAATACCAATGAAAATGTACATAAATTTTGCTCTTACCTGGTTACTTGTAGAGAGTCCAACATCATAAACCATGGTGAGATCAGTCTTGAAAAGTCCAAATGATCGCTCAGAATCAAGTCCAGATTTCAAGTCGACTAGTTTGGTGGCCCCCTTTATATTCTTATTATAGAATACATTAGAGGCTAATCTTTTAAAATATTATAAAAATATAAAACTCAAAAACATTGCTAAAATATTAGGTATGATTGTAACATTGGATTCAAGAGCATTGAATTTGGCTGTAATGCTAAATCCAACAATAATATTTATAATATTAATAATAATATTTCACTTGTCAGTCAAATTTTTTTTTTTTTTTTTTCAAAAAAATTATGGCTTTTTTTCGATAGTAATAATCATTTTTAAAATTTAATAATAATAATGATAATAGTAATAATAATTATTATTATTATCACTATTACGAGGATATATTCTTCAAATAGAAATCAAACATGTAACCTATACATAGGATGATTATCCAGAATATTCTTAAAATTTGATTTAAAATTAATTGAAAAAATCTACCCGATAAATAAAAACAAAAAACCAATTAGAAGATTTTTTAAAAAAATTGGTCCATTTGATTTTGATTTTACATTTTAGAAACCAACAAAATTGAACTAAGAAATCCAAACCAAAAGACCAAAACTATATATAATGAAACTAAACAAATCATTTTTTATCTCAAGAAAATCAAACCCTTGATAAAAATAGTCTGAGTTTTTTTTTATTATTAACCTATTTAAATTTATTTGGTTTTAACATAAATAAGATTTAATAATTCAATTTTTTATTTAGTTTAGTTTAATTTGTTTTAAAAAAATTAATTTAGTTAGGTCATCTGTAACTCCTAACTGAGTTTATTATGTACGATATCCTTTATTAGTATCACCCCCATCATTTATTCATTATTAGTGATAGTTAAATATTTCTATGAAAAGCATCAAAATAAAACTCCAATAATGCAGGATATAATGAATTTCTCTTTTATGCAAGCTAGTGAAGTGGAGGAAGAGAAAGAAGATTTCACTATAATTTGAATAAATTTGTCTTTGAGGATATTTAGTACTAAAAAATCTTTTTAAAAAATGCATTTTAAAGTTGTAGAAAAACTCATGAAATTCAAATTTTATTCATTAATTCATTATCAAAAAACTATTGCAACTTTTTAAATATAAAACCTAGAAAACCCTAATAATATTAAATAATTAAAATATAATATAATATAAGTTAAATCCTAGATTACTAGTTTCCTATTACCATTTGCCTAATTAAATAAAAAGTAACTAATTCTATAAAATATTACCAATTAAATAAATATTATAATAAAAATAATTAAACCAAGAATCGTAATATGTCCTCCCTATATCATAGGACATATTGAGGTCTATTTTAGCGTTTTAAATGAAAGTACTTAACAAAACACATGCAAACTGTCTAAAACTTAAACTATAATTGATAATGAAAGGATTATGAGGTATATTAGTGTAATTTTTAGACAAAATGATAAAATAAAAATATTTGAGATGTAATTTATAATTAAGTAGAATTCGTAAGAAAATGTACGATTAATTGCCTTGGTTAATGAAAATGTATCGCACATTTATTTAGTAAAACTGAACTGAGTAATTATTCTCTTCATTAATTTTTTTTTATTGCCTTGGTTAATCATAAATATTCGAATGTAATAGATAACTATGTTTTCAACCGAACTGCCTTTTGGTTATTATGTGGAAAACAAGAGGGAAAGACAGAGAACTCAAATCGATTGGAAAGTTATGGTGCGACGACAAACACTTCAAAGCTAGCTTGTTAACGTATAGTTCCTCCAGCCCTAACAACTAACACTAAGCAGCATTGTCACAACCATTGCATCTGCTTATAGATTCTTTGAAGACAAGTTCTCCTTCTAAGTTTCAAAGCTTCTTTGTAGAAATAAAATGCACAATTTTCCTTTTATCTGAACCTACTAATACGTGGGCACACCGTAGATGACGTTGAAATCCTGTATGTAGATCGTTAGGGGCCAAGTTCATGTTGAAAAGAAGTATTGCAAACTGAAAAGCATTCTCCACCCTTCAATCCTGCAAGTGAAACGGAGAATTAGACGAGAAGGTTTCCTCTTTTTTGAGACTCACAAAGTGTTAATGGTGTGCAATCCATATATCAAATTGCTATGTAAACTTCTGAAAATTTGTTTGAGCTTTGATTTGTATACACTAAACAACAACAAGGGAAATCATCTATTTATTAGCACAAATTGCTATGCTGAGCTTCGATTTATTTTTTTTGGTATTTCAATGTTCAATATATTTATTTGATTCATATGATAATAATTTTGTGTTGTAGCGTACTTAGTTAGCACACGTTTCTAATTCTAGAAGTCGCGGTTTATTTCAACGTCATCTATGTTGTGCCCACGTACTAGTAGGTTCAGATAAAGGAAAATTGTGCATGTTTATTTCTACAGAGAAGCTTTGAAACTTGGAAGGAGAACTTGTCTTCAAAGAATTTATAAGCAGATGCAACGGTTGTGACAATGCCTAGTGTTAGTTGTTAGGGCTGGAGGAACTATACGTTAACAAGCTAGCTTTGAAGTGTTTGTCGTCCCACCATAACTTTCCAAGGACTTGGATCGATTTGAGTTCTTAGCCTTTCCCTCTTGTTTTCCACGTAACTGCAAATTATTATACATAAAACTAAATCATGCGAGGAAAGTCCTATTTATAAAGACTAATTGTACCATGAATTGAAACAGTGTTAGCAAAAGTCATATTCATCAAGATTCATGGCATTGTGTATTGAAGCAGTATAATAACAGAGTTGTCCTTGTCACATAGAGGTGCAAAGACTGTAGGGGGAGGGTGGGCCGAATTGTCTTTTCATTGGAATACATTTGACATAAAAAAATAGTTAAAAAAAAAATAATCAGTGTAAATTTTGATGAGGCATAATAGAACTACAGACCCGGTTGTAAACACCTGGTGGTAGGCAATCATGCCCTGCCATATATGGTGGACTGAACAGTAAAAGTTTTTATGGTTTTAATGACAAGGCTATATATATTTTATTGTTGTTTGCATTGATCAAATCACACTATCTTGCTGCATATCCTTAAGCATTACTCAGTTGTAAGAAACTTGACCGACTAATTTCACAAATACATTGGAGTATAGGTCGTTCTAGCAAAAAAATACTGTATGAACATTTCTTAGCAAGCTTACACACACACTGAATCTCCCTAATTTACTAGTAAAAAGATGATGGCTTCACAACTTTAAGTGAGAAAGAGAATGGCATAAAACACCCATCACCTCAAAAAGGCTCTGTAGAGAGTCCAACATCATAAACCATGGTGAGATCAGTCTTGAAAAGTCGAAATGATCGCTCAGAACCAGGTCCAGGTTTCAAGTCCTCGTCATAAAGAGCAAAGGTGTGCAATCAAATTGCCATTGTAAGCCTTGGCATTCTCAATGCTTGGCCCTACGTCGTTGTCATCTCCTTTAAATGGCCATCCAGTCTCAGCCACCTGCAAATACACTTTAAAAATGGTTGAAAACATAGTTATCTATTAGATTCGAATATATAGGATTAACCAAGGCAATACAAAAAAAATTAATGAATAGAATAATTAATCAGTTCGTTTTTTTTAAAAGACTAAATTAATATGCGATAAAACTGAAAAGAAATAGAAATAATAATTAGAACTAGATGGATTTTGAAGAGACTCGGTTGCACAATCTTGTCGGTTTGATCATTTTTTGTTTTGTTTTGAGTAATATTTGCTTTATTTTTGCAAATCTAGTTTTTTTTTCTTCCCTTTAGTTTCTGCAAATCTGGTATTTCATCTTCTCCTCAGTTTCTGCAACTTGATATTTCATCTTCTCTTTAGTTTCTATAACTTGGTATTTGCATTCTGTTTCTATAATTGTTTGTTTTTGAGTAATCATATAACTTTGAGAAGATATTTGTTTAGTTTTTACGATATCTATTCAGTTTGTGCAATTTGGTATTTTGTTCTTCGATGTTTTTGCATTCTGGTTCTCTATAATTGTTGATTATTACTACTGAAAGAGATGATACACTTTAGTCTGTGAGTGTGAGGTTGGATGGGAAGAACTATTCGTATTGGAGTTATGTAATGTGAAATTTCTTTAAGGGTAAAAAGATGTGGGAATATGTGAGTGGAACCTATGTGGTACCTAAGAATACTGAGGAAGGGGATGTTGCTTCGATAGATGCATGAGAAGCAAATAATACAAAGATTATTACTTGGATTAACAATTTTGTTGAGCATTCCATAGGTACGCAGTTGGCGAAGTATGAGACAATGAAGGAGGTTTGGGATCATCTGCAAAGGTTATTCATGCAATCAAATTTTACAAAACAATATCAATTAGAGAATGACATACGAGCTCTTCACTAGAAGAATATGAGTATTCAGGAGTTCTATTCTGCAATGACAAATCTTTAAGATCAATTGACTCTTATAGAATCAGTAGAATTAAAGGCATTTAGTGCCTATATTGATCGTAGGGAACAACAATGATTGTTACAATTTTTAATAGCACTTCGCAGTGATTTTAAAGGACTCTGAGGTTTAATTCTACATCGTTCTCCACTTCCTTCTATTGACTCTATTATTAGTGAGTTATTGGCTGAAGAAATACATATCCGGTCTTATTCTAAAAAGAAAATTCTTTCTACTTCAAATTCATCTGTACTGGTAGTACCCTCCAAGCCATTCTTTAATCATCAAAATAAGGTTGCCTTCGACGAGTGTAATTTCTATAAGTAGAAAGGTCATTGGAAGGCTCAATGTCCCAAGTTAAGACAATAGAATCAAGCTTGGAAGTCTGGCAGCCAATCACAATCTAATGCTCATAGACCACCTTAGAGTTATAGACAATCACACAATAATACTACAACAGTAGTTTCATCATGCCCTATCACCGATCCTAGTACTCTGGCTAAACAATTTCAGAAGTTTTCTCTCCTTACATCCACAAGCAATGTCTGCTTCTTCTTCTATAGGTCAATTGCCTCATAGTTCTTCAGGTATGTTAAATTTTGAATAGGTCTTGGATTTTCATGCTTCACATCATATGTCTCTATATTCTTCATCTTTTACCTTTGTGTCCCCTTTGCCCTCCATTCTTGTTATAACTGCTGATGACATTTCAATGCTCTTAGCAGGTGTTGGTTCTATTGTCACACCTCACTTACCTCTCCCTAATGTTTATCTTATTTCGAAACTTAGATTGAATCTTGCTTCTGTTGGGCACTTATGTGATTTTGGTGATTATTTAGTCATTTTTTCATCTTTATTTTGTTGTGTACATGATCTGCAGTCTAAAAAGCTGATTGGGACAGGCCGTAGAGAGAATGAATTATATATTTTGGATGAGTTTGCCAAGATCTACATAAACAAGGTGGTATGACTCCATGGGATTCTAGTGTCCATTGTATCAAATCGAGATCCCATGTTCACTTTTCGACTTTGGTCGAGCATACAACATGCCTTGGGGACAAGATTGAACATGAGGACCACGTTTCACCCTCAAATTGATGGCCAATTGAAAAGAGTCATCCAAGTCTTGGAATACCTACTACAGGCATGTGTGCTAGAATTTAGAGGAAACTGGGAGGAACAAACAACATTGGTGGAGCTCACGTATAATAATAGTCACCAAGCCATATTAGGGATGGCCCCGTATAAAGCTTTTATGGTAGGAGGTGCAGGACTCCTTTATGTTGAGAAGAGGTTGGGGACCAGAAGTTGTATCGCATAGAGTTGGTTCAAGTCACCACGGAGAAAGTGAGAACCATCAGGGATCGCATCAAAGTCGCATAAGATAGACAGAAGAAGTATGCTGATGTGAGGAGGAGACCTCTCGAGTTTAGTGCAGGGGACTAGGTATTCCTGAAGGTAGCCTCGTGGAAGAACATATTACGGTTCAGATTGAAAGGGAAGTTAACTCCCCGCGTCATCGGACCCTTCAAAATCTTTCAGCGAGTGGGGCTAGTAGCCTATAAAGTGGACTTGCCCCTATAATTAGCCAAGGTCCATAATATGTTCCATGTCTTCTTGTTAAGGAAGGCTGACGTGGATCCCCATCATTAGAATCTTATGGCGAAATGCTCAAATAGAAGAGGAAACTTGGGAGAAGGAGTCTGAAATGAGGGAAAAGTACCCTAATTTATTTGAACTGCCAGGTATGGATTATGAAACCTCTTAAATTTCAACAACGAAATTCTTGTTAACGGAGGGAGAATGTAAACACCAAAAAAAAAATGAAAGTCCAAACAACCCCATCATCGCTGCCGATTTCTAGATCGACAATGACACTGTTTTCGCTATCGATTTCTGCATTGGCAGCGACGCAATTTTCATTGCTGATTTCTGAATCGGCAGTGACACGGTTTTATGGTTGATTTTTGAATCGGCGGCAACAAGGTTTTTGTTGCCGATTTTTGGATTGACAACGATGCAGTTTTTGCTGCGATTTCTGAATCGGCAGCGACGCAATTTTTTTGGTTGATTTTTGAATTGGCGGCAACACAATTTTCGATGTTGATTTCTAAATCGGCAGCTATGCTATTTTTGCTACTGACTTATGAATCAACAGCGATGCATTTTTCGCTGCCGACTTCTGAATTGACAACGACACAGTTTAATTGAAAGTTTAGTAAACAATCAAGTTGTCTTAAGGAGCTAAGAGGGAAGGGTAGACCTGGTTTTGGACAGACCAAAACAGGGACAAGAGCGCATCTAAACCAACCCAAACACCCCCACCTCATTCAATGTGAAGTATAAATGTAAGGAGAGAGAGAGAAGGTGACCCTTCCTCTTCCCAAAGTCTGCCAGTAGCAGCTGCATGTCCAGCTGCATACTTCTTTTCTATTTCACTTCCCAACAGAAACTGAACCAAAACTAGTAGAGAGTACCTCTATGAACGTGTGAGAGAAAGAGAGAGTTGAGATTTTGAGTGGAGGTTGAACAAGTGCTTAGAGGGAAGGGAAAAGGGGCTGGAATGGGTGGGAAGGAACTGAACTGACTGAAGAAAGAGAACCGAGAGAGAAAAAGGGAGAAGGAGAACTAGGAGAAGAAGAGAAGGAACTCTACCACACTGTCTAGATAAACTTAGATATGAAAGGTATGGGTCATGTATGGGTCATGTAGTCTCCTCCCCCTTGTTCTTGAAACTCAGAACCGAAAATGATGAAGGAGTCCCTAAGAAAATTGACCTAAGACCCCTAAGCTAGTTGTAAAGGAAACTAAAACCAACTAAGAGGACAAAGAAATAAAGGCAAAATAAGGCAAATTTCCATAACATCTAACGAAGAAAAATTTATAAAATGAAAAGCACAAAACATGGTAGGGGGCCGACCTTAGCTATGGGTTGGCCAAAATGCATTTGTGTGTGTTATGCTGGGATTTGATGAAAGATTATGTGCTGGAATTGATGATTTCAATGTGTGTATTCTGCTGATATTTGATGAAAGATTATGTGCTGGAATTCATTATTGCATGTGTGTATTCTGCTGGACTTTTATGACAGATTATGTGTTGGAATTGATTATTGCATGCGTGTGTGTATGTTCATGCAAAAATCATGTGACTTTGCTGAAACCTAATGCCAAATTGCATTGTCTTCAGTGAATTTGTAAATCGCTGCTGAAATTGAGTTGTTTGTAGCAAATTAGTATTCATTGTCGAATTATGTGTTCTACAGCGAATTTGGGGTTTGCTACCAAAGTTGTATTGTATGCAACAAATTTGTAATTCGCTGTCGAAATTGAGTTGTTTGTAGCAAATTAGCATTCACTGTCGAATTGTGTGTTATGTAGCAAATTTGTAATTTGCTGCTGAAATTGAGTTGTTGCAGCAAATTTGCATTCACTGCTAAATTTTGTGTTCTGCAGCGAAATTGTGATTTGATGTTGAAGTTGTATTGTTCGCGGTGAATTTATGACTTGCTGCTGAAATTGTGGCGCTGGCAGCGAAACAGTTTTCGCTGCCGAATTGTATGGCCTACAACAAATCAATTTTCATTGTCAATTTCTACAATAGGCCTCCCGGGCAGAAATGACTCAAATGCTTGTAACAATTTTATTGTATAATGGTGTAAAATGTGGAACATTTAAATGTGAACATATGAACTCTTGAAATAAGTATGCTGATGAATGTGATTCAAAGATACAAATGTACTGATTTGTGACCATTGATGTCTTAGGTGGTGCGGCTGGGATCAGACCACCATCAGGACAAGAACAACCCGCAGGTGGAGTAGGTATGTGACTTCCACCTTCCTTTTTCTTAACGTTGATTTATGAAATGCTCTATCATGAATTGTTATCGTATTGTGTTAGTATAGATATCAAATTGCCAAATGGGTAAATGTTGACAAATGATTGATTAGTTTCGGCTAATGGCATCCGAATGGATGGTCGGTACAAATGGTTGATTAGTTTCGGCTAATGGCATCTGAATGGATGGTCGGTACAAATGGTTGATTAGCTTCGGCTAATGGCATCCCAATGGATGCCAAATGATTGATTAGCTTTGGATGACAAATGATTGATTAGCTTCTGCTAATGGCATCTGAATGGGTGGCCGGGATAAATGCTTGATTAGCTTCAACTAATGGCATCCGAATGGATGGCTGGGACAAATGATTGATTAGTTTCAGCTGATGGCATCTGAAGTGGATGGCCGGGACTAGTGAACGATTAACTTCGGCTAATGATGACTTAAGAGGATAACCGAATTTAAGATTATGGTTGATTGCAAGAATTGATGCCTTTATAAGTACTACAAGTCGTGCATACCAAGTACATAAAGGAACTACAAATGTTACACTTCAAACTTGGGATAATGTAAATGCTTCATTAAACTGCCAGACTGCTTATTATTATTAAGTAATCATAATCTTATAATTTTTTTGTACTACAGCAAGGACGTCACACCAACGAGGTGCTTAGAAAACCTAATACATGTTGGTTAATTTCGCAAGTGCACGAATCGTAACAAGTAATAAAGTAATGAGTAGAGTATTGTCCCACGAGGATTTGTAAAAATTACTACTAATTACCAAAGTCTTTTCAATTATGATCTATTTGAGGAATCAAATGAGATAGTTTATGAAACAAAAATTAATGATTAAAAAACAAACAACCAAATGATTAAATATTAATGAATTCAATTGTATTGGTTCTAGGATTTCTGACTTACCGTAACTATGCCTATGTGAACTTTCTCGATTAAATTAATTACTCCTAATGTTGATAATCAGGTTTTGCTAATGTAAATATTAATCTCTCTCAAGCATCAATAAATTATTTCAACAACCAAATTTCATATACTCTACGAAAGTTCTGAACTTGCCGAAATCAATTAAATACTGTAAAACCTGTAACGATTACAAAAGTTCCTAGGATATATCTATCCTATAGATTTCTTAAGGTATTTCAAACAATAGCTAAAACAATTATCACTTCTCAGTTTCAAATTGAATTCTAAATCATGTAGATGTTGGCCAAACACACGCAAGCAGATGAGGAAAATTTCCTTTTCTGCATTGATTTCTCATACCCAGACATTGCGGGCCAGATTTGAGGTAGGAAACGTGCGAATTCAAAGATCACTATTTCTGGAGAAATTGTAGAGAATCCAATTTTCTTTCCAACGACACTGATCTTGCAATTTTTGGACCTCTGAGCGTTGAGATATGGGCTATAAACCGAAACAGTCTTTGCAGTGCAGGAATTTCGGGCTGGTTCAATCCTTGTTTTTCAACTCGCTTTTTGGGCTTCGAAACAACAAAACTGAGTTATATGTCCTTCATATGTTTTGTAGACCTTCATCTCAGCTATTTGAAAATGGTTACGAACATCCGGAACTAAATTGTATAGCTTCTTTGCAGCACATAATGAATCACTGTTCAGTTTCACTGCCCGGCTCTGCCTATTCAGTAACCTAAGATCTGAAAACACATTAATTTCCCACGAGGTCAATAGTTCAAAAAGAGATTCAAAATTCTAATTGTCTTGTGCAACATATCCAAAATATTTAAAAATCAAGCATGAATAGCAGAAAATATACATGCTAAAAATTCCCTTATCAAATACCCCCAAACTTGAATGTTTGCTTGTCCTCAAGCAAAAAGGAAACCATGAAAGCATAGTGCTAAAAGCTCATGATAAGTTCAACTTTGACATTTAAAAGGCTCCATCATGCAGCATTCACTTCTTGACTTAGCTCATAGACAATATTAGATAATGGAAAACTAAGCATTCCTACTCTCTGTGCAGACCGTTGTACAAACTTCCAACTCATCCATGTGTTTCATGTGTTTAGCATCCTTGAACCGTGCACTGTCATTCTGCCATTTTTTTTTTGAACAAGGTAGCCAACTTTAGGAGTTATAACACACTTTTACTTGTCTTTTGACAAGGGTGATTTTTTAAAATTTATCACTTGTCTTTTGACGCGAATACAAACATTTGTGATGAATTCACCCGGTTACTTAACAGGTCATAAACTTAAAATGCTTTGCATACTCATATTTTAAGCTGCCGTTTGACGTAAAAGTAAACATTTGTGATGAATACTCCTAGTTACTAAGCAACTCAAAACATTGGAGTAGATACACATCATATACTTATTCATTTACTTTCATACTCATTATCACTCCTTGTTTTGATATTTTTCTTAGAGGGTAATAACAAAAAAGAACAACACACTTATCTCTTATGCATAACTACACAATTCACCTGACTGTGCTGGAAAAGTGTACTTCAATAATTCAACAGAAAATAGTCATGCTTAATCCAACTTTATAAGATATTATCCACTCTAAGCCTAGGAATATCATGGATACATTATGAAGCACCTAAAAATGTCAAAGTTGGTCTTAAATGCATATCACTTTTCACCCTCTGTTTTCATGGTTCCAGTGTGCAGTGTCTTTCATAGTCAAAGCATGCAATGTCTCCCCCAAACATAAATATCACATTGTCCTCAATGGAAAAAACAAAGAATAGAAAGGCTTACGAATACTTCCTTTTGACTATGTGGGTGTGAGTTTGTTGTTGCTCCTGGTTATTTGCTTGTATGATCAATCCCTGCACAACTCAATAAAACAAATAAGGTTTTTTTTTTTTTTTTGGGTTGCCTCCCAATCAGCGCTTAGTTATAGTCATTAGCTTGACTTTTCCATTTAGCTAAGATGAAGTGAGAGGGATATCATCCCTTTTTCCAATAGACTCTCCATTCCTATAATGCTTCATACTCTGCCTATTCACTGTGAATGTTCCCTTTTCTTCATGAGTGACCTCTACTGCTCCATAAGGAAATACCTTCACAACCGTAAATGGTCCTGACCACCGTGATTTAAGCTTACCAGGAAACAAGCGGAGCCGTGAATTGAAAAGTAATACCTGCTGACCAGGGACAAACTCCTTGCGTACAATGTGTTTGTCATGCCATGCCTTGGTTCTTTCCTTGTATATCTTGGCATTCTCATAGGACTCATTGCGAAATTCATCCATCTCATTAAGTTGCAGGATTCTTTTCTCACCTGCAACCTGCAGATCCATGTTCAATTGTTTCATTGCCCAGTATGCCTTATGCTCTAATTCAACAAGAAGATGGCATGCTTTTCCAAAAACTAATCGATACGGAGACATTCCCAATGGTGTTTTGAGTGCTGTCCGATATGCCCACAATGCATCATCTAGCTTTCGTGCCCAATCTTTCCGAGAATTACTTACTGTTTTCTCTAAGATTTGCTTCACCTCTCTATTTGATACCTCTGTTTGGCCATTTGTCTGAGGATGATAAGCCAATGCTTGTTTGTGTCTGACTCCATACTTAGATAGCAGTGCTTCAAACTGCTTGTTGCAAAAATGAGTTCCTTCATCACTGATGATGGCTCGAGGAGTACCAAATCTGGTAAAGATGTTCTTTCGTAGAAAATTAAGTACCACCTTGCCATCATTTGTAGGCGTTGTAATTGCCTCAATCCACTTTGATACATAATCCACTGCTAAGAGAATGTATTTGTTGTTATATGATGAAGGAAAAGGTCCCATGAAATCGATGCCCCAAACATCAAATAATTCAACTTCTAGGATATTCTGCAGTGGCATTTCATTTTGTCGAGATATAGTCCCAGTATGTTGATATCTATCACAAGCAGTAACAAAAGCATGAGCATCTTTAAACATAGTGGGCCAATAAAAACCTGATTGCAGAACTTTGGCTACAGTGCGCTGAGTTCCAAAGTGCCCCCCATATTCAAGTGTGTGGCAATGCTTCAATATGTTTGTCATTTCCTCTTCTGGAACGCACCTCCTGATGACTTGATCTGCACAATGCCGATAGAGTATCGGCTCCTCCCAAAAGTAGTGTTTGATTTCAGAAAAAAATTTCTTCTTTTGCTGGTAAGAAAAATCCGGCGGTATGATTTTACCTGCAAGAAAGTTGACATAATCTGCATACCAAGGAAAGAATTTATTAGTGGAAATTGCTAAAAGTCTTTCATCAGGAAAACATTCATTTATAACCGTGAATTTAGGCTCCAGCTGCTGTGTCAATTCCAGCCTTGAAAGATGATCTGCCACCACGTTCTCAGTTCCCTTTTTATCTTTAATTTCTACATCAAATTCTTGTAGTAACAGGATCCAACAGATGAGTCTAGGCTTGGCATCTTTCTTAAACACTAGGTGTCTAATTGCAGCATGATCAGTATACACCAGCACTTTGTTTCCCATCAGGTAAGGCCAAAACTTATCAAATGCATAGACCACATCAAGCAACTCTTTCTCGGTTATGGCGTAATTGAGCTGGGCATCGTTGAGTGTTCTGCTGGCATAGTATATGGTGTGAAACACATTATTTTTCCGTTGCCCCAGTACTGCTCCAACTGCATAATCACTTGCATCACACATAAGCTCAAATGGTTTCTCCCAATCCGGTGCAATTACAATAGGAGTTGTCACTAACTTCATTTTCAACAGCATAAAGGTTGTCTTGCATTCCTCATCAAACTGAAACTTTGTGTCTTTTAGCAGCAGATTGCATAGCGGTTTGGATATTTTAGAGAAGTCTTTGATGAACCTCCTATAAAATCTTGCATGACCAAGGAAACTCCCAACCTCTTTGACTGTAGTTGGCGACAGAAGCTTGTCTATTGCCTCAATTTTAGCTCTGTCTACCTCTATTCCTTTTTCTGAAATCCGGTGCCCCAACACTATACCTTCCTTTACCATGAAGTGACATTTTTCCCAATTCAAAATCAAGTTTGTCTTTTCACAACGCTCCAACACCAACGCCAACTTTGCAAGGCAATCATCGAAAGAAGTTCCAAATACAGAAAAGTCATCCATGAAGACCTCAATGATCTGCTCCACCATATCTGAAAAGATAGCCATCATGCACCTCTGAAAAGTAGCTGGTGCATTACACAACCCAAAAGGCATTCTTCTAAAAGCAAAAGTACCATAAGGGCAGGTGAAAGTGGTCTTCTCCTGGTCCTCAGGTGCGATGGCTATTTGGTTGTATCCTGAATAGCCATCTAGGAAACAATAGTATTCATGCCCAGCTAACCTGTCCAGCATCTGATCAATGAATGGTAGGGGGAAGTGATCTTTGCTAGTTGCCTTGTTGAGCTTTCGATAATCCATGCAAATCCTTCATCCAGTTACCGGTCTAGTAGGTATCAAGTTGTTGTTTGCATCCTTTACCACTGTCATTCCTCCTTTCTTTGGCACAACTTGAACTGGGCTCACCCATGAGCTGTCAGAGATTGGATAAATAACACCAGCATCTAACCATTTCAGAACTTCTTTTCGGACTACCTCTTTCATGGTCGGGTTAAGCCTTCTCTGATGTTCTACTGTTGGCTTGACTTCATCCTCCAACAGAATTTTATGCATGCAAATAGAGGGATTTATGCTTTTGATATCTGCCAATACCCACCCGAGAGCTGCCTTATGTTTTCTCAACACCCTCAACAATTTTTCTTCCTCTGTTTTGGTAAGCTTTGCAGAGACTATCACAGGATAGGTGCAAGCTTCTCCAAGATATGCATACCGAAGGTGTTCTGGTAGAGGTTGCAATTCCAGAACCAGTGCTTGTTCACTAGTTGATTTTATTTTTGGTGCTGGTTGTCCCAAATCT
This sequence comes from Populus nigra, assembly GCF_951802175.1. Lineage (NCBI taxonomy): Eukaryota > Viridiplantae > Streptophyta > Magnoliopsida > Malpighiales > Salicaceae > Populus > Populus nigra. Next base: position 33,260,284 of record NC_084853.1, on the reverse strand, counting down.
TCAAAGTATCTTTTGCGGTTAGGTTCAAAAGAGTCCATCCAACATGTATATTCTGCTATTTCAGCATCCTCTTCCAGTACATTATTTACCAAACATGCTTCCAACGGGTCAGTTGTGAGCTTGACTTTGTCATTAATTAAAGAGTCCACCACTTGAATGTTGAAGCAACTCTCCCCCATATCTGGCTGTTTGATGGCTTTGAACACATTGAAAATCACCTCCTCTTCATTCACCCTTAACCGCAGCTCCCCTTTCTTCACATCAATTAACGCACACCTCCAGTGGCCAAGAATGGCCGGCCAAGCAAGATAGGAATCTCATTATCCTCCTCCATATCCAGTATGATGAAGTCTGCTGGAAAGATGAACTTGCCCACTTTCACCAGTACGTCTTCAATTATTCCCCTTGGATGCTTCAATGACCTGTCAGCTAGCTGCAATGTTACTGTAGTTGGCCTTGCTTCACCTAAACCAAGCTTCTTAAAAATAAATAAAGGCATGAGATTAATACTTGCACCTAAATCATATAAAGCTTTTTCAAATATAGAATTTCCAATGGAACATGGTATAGTAAAACTCCCTGGATCCTTAAGTTTAGGAGGCAGTTTCTTCTGCAAAATGGCACTGCATTCCTTAGTAAGAGCAACAGTCTCATATTCCTCTAGCTTTCTTTTGTTTGAGAGGATGTCCTTAAAAAATTTCACATAGCTTGGCATTTGTTCAAGAGCATCTGCAAAAGGAATGTTAATTTGCAATTTTTTAAACACATCAAGAAATTTAGAAAATTGCTTATCAAGTTTATTCTTTTTGAGACGTTGTGGGAATGGAATTCTCTGCAGTATTTCTTGCGTTGGTTCTGGCAGAGGATCAGATTTTTTCATATTCTGAAGTGGTTTGGCCACTTGCTCCTCCTCTTCTCTTCCTGCACTCTTGTTTCCAGCGGTCTGCTCCACCTATTTTCCACTTCTTAAAGTTATGGCCTTGCATTGCTCCTTAGGATTAATTTCAGTTGTGCTTGGTAGAGTTCCTTGTTGTCTACCGTGAGCATGTTGGCTAACTGACCAACTTGAACCTCCAAATTTCAAATAGAAGCTGCTTGGTTCTGCATATTAGTATTTGTTTCAGTCATGAATCTGCTGGTGTTGTTTGCTAATTGTATCATAGCTTCTTCAAGTTTAGATTTCTCTTTCATGTGCTCACTTGATGGTGGCATAGCTGGATTCTTCATGATAGTTTGATTGTTCCATGAGAAATTAGGATGATTTCTCCAACCGGGATTATATGTTGCACTGTAGGGGTTGTTCTGCCGGCTGTAGTTTGACACAAAATGAGCATGCTCTGCTTGAGAGAATGGGTTCCCAACCTGACACTCTTCACTTGTGTGATTTCCATGGCAAAAATCACACGTTGTATGGATGGCATTTGCTGACAGTTGAGTGGTTTTCAGTTGCTGAGTTAGTGAATGGACTTGAGCTGTTAATGTCGTGATTGCATCAATTTCATGCACCCCAACAGTCTTCTTCTGTATGCTTCTTTCATTTGGCCATTGGTAATTGTTCATAGCCATTTCTTCCAATAAGTTATAAGCATCATCCTGTGACTTACTCATGAAAGCTCCTCCTGAAGCTGCATCAATTAGTGTTCTTGTGGAGGCATTCAATCCATTGTAAAAATTCTGCACCTGCATCCACTTCGGTAGTCCATGGTGGGGGCATCGCCTGAGCAAATCCTTGTATCTCTCACATGCCTCATACAATGGTTCACTCTCAAGTTGGGCGAAGTTAGCTATCTCAATGCGCATTTTTGCTGTCTTGGCTGGTGGAAAAAATTTAGCAAGGAATTTCTTAGCTAAATCTTCCCAGCTGATAACTGAATCTGCAGGCATGGAGTTTAACCAGTTCTTCGCTCTATCTTGCAGAGAAAATGGAAACAGTCTGAGACGAATGGCATCATCTGTAACGCCATTATGCTTAAATGTGTCGCAAATTTCCAAGAAACTTGCAATATGGGCGTTAGGATCATCACTTGGCAGCCCATAAAACTGAATTGAGGTCTGAATCATCTGCAGTATTTCTGGTTTGATCTCAAAATTATTGGCCTCAATCCTTGGTTTCCTGATAACAGAACGAATTCCTGTCACCTGTGGGAGAGCAAAATCTCTCAATGCCCGTGTGTCTTGCTCAGGATTTTCATTGTCTGCCATGATGCCTGAACTGTTTTGAGTATCTCGCGTTTTCTTTCTTAATCCCCTTGCAGTTCTCTCAATCTCAGGATTATAAGGTAGCAACGGCTGGTTTTTGTTGCTTCTCATGCACTAGACAACACACCTAAAGAGCTGAAGACAAAAGGCAATCAAATTTGATCAAATTTAATTTATATTGATATTATTAGTAATTTTATCTAAAATCCCCGGCAACGGCGCCAAAAACTTGTTGGTTAATTTCACAAGTGCACGAATCGTAACAAGTAATAAAGTGATGAGTAGAGTATCGTCCCACGAGGATTTGTAAAAATTACTACTAATTACCAAAGTCTTTTAAATTATGATCTATTTGAGGAATCGAATGAGATAGTTTATGAAACAAAAATTAATGATTAAAAAAAACAAACAACCAAATAATTAAATATTAATAAATTCAATTGTACTGGTTCTAGGATTTCTGACTTACCGTAACTATGCTTATGTGAACTTTCTCGATTAAATTAATTACTCCTAATGTTGATAATCAGGTTTTCCTAATGTAAATATTAATCTCTCTCGAGCATCAATAAATTATTTTGACAAACAAATTTCATATACTCTACGAAAGTCCTGAACTTGTCGAAATTTATTAAGTACTGTAAAACTCGTATCGATTACAAAAGTTCCTAGGATATCTCTATCCTATAGATTTCTTAAGGTATTTCAAACAATAGCTAAAACAATTATCACTTCTCAGTTTCAAATTGAATTCTAAATCATGCAGATGTTGGCCAAACACACGCAAGCATTACACATAGAATGAAATACTCAACATCTTAATATAATAATTCAATCGAAGAAATTGTTCACATATTCATAGTAAGGTTACATCAAAAATCCCAGAATAAAAGTCTACTCCATAGTTAAATTAAAGAGAAACAAACTTGATACGATGAACATCACTCAAAAGCAGAGAATTTCCAGTGGAAGAGATAGGTGTCCTCCCCGGTCTTCAATATTTTTGCCTCTGTTCTTTTTGTTCCTGTTGGTGCCGCCTCCTCTGTTTTTCTTTGCTCTGTTCAGGGTTTCTAAGTGTCTCCACTCCTCTATTTTTCAGACCCCATAACTCTTCTTTTATATTGTGGCTTTTCTACCCCTGCAGTAATGAGGAAAATTTCCTTTTCTGCATTGATTTCTCCTACCCAGACATTGCGGGCCAGATTTGAGGTAGGAAACGTGCGAATTCAAAGATCACTATTTCTGGAGAAATTGTAGAGAATCCAATTTGCTTTCCAACAACACTGATCTTGCAATTTTTGGACCTCTGAGCGTTGATATATGGGCTATAAACCGAAACAGTCTTTGCAGTGCAGGAATTTCGGGCTGGTTCAATCCTTGTTTTTCAACTCGCTTTTTGGGCTTCGAAACAACAAAACTGAGTTATATGTCCTTCATATGTTTTGTAGACCTTCATCTCAGCTATTTGAAAATGGTTACGAACATCCGGAACTAAATTGTATAGCTTCTTTGCAGCACATAATGAATCATTGTTCAGTTTCACTGCCCGGCTCTGCTTGTTCAGTAACCTAAGATCTGAAAACACATTAATTTCCCACGAGGTCAATAGTTCAAAAAGAGATTCAAAATTCTAATTGTCTTGTGCAACATATCCAAAATATTTAAAAATCAAGCATGAATAGCAGAAAATATACATGCTAAAAATTCCCTTATCAATACACAAGAACCTACTTTTGCAAGGAATCATGTAGTTGCATTCTAAATCATGATGTATTTTGTACGAATTAATGTACTGAATGTATAACTATTATTAGATCTTTCTGTTTAAATTTGTGATGACTATATAGTATATTTTTATTATGAACTTATAATTATGCAAACATAATATTATGTGTATATGTAAGATTCACTTTTAAATGAAATGTTGTTGATGTTGGTGTATAGATTGTATCTTGATAATGACAGAGAACAAGTTCGTCGATTACCAACACGATGTGTGTCAAGTGTGTGTGTGTGTGTGTAAATGTACTATCATTTTAGGCTTGGAAAAGTCGATGCTAGTTGTTGTTGCTACTACTATTGATTTGTCTTCTTTTCATTTGAGTCATTTATCTTCTAGTTTTTATTTATGACATTCTCGTCTAGGTCATGTTTCATCTTCTCGTTTGAGATTTTTGGCACCCATAGGAGCTTCAGAAAATTTGCAACCTTGTGATATTTCTGATTGTAGTGGATGTAAACTGGTGAAATTTTTCGCTTTCCTTTTTGATAGAAGTATTTATGTTTTCTCTTTCCCATTTGACTTGATTCATTCTGATGTATGGGGACCTTCTTTTGTTGCCATAAAAGGAGGGTCTCGATATTATGTTTCTTTTATTGATGATCATAGTAGTTATTATTGGGTTTATTTATTGAAACATCATTATGAATTCTTTGAGATATATACAGCCTTTGGAGCTCTTGTCAAAACTCAATATTCTATCGTTATCAAATGTTTTAGGTGTGATTGAGGTGGGGAATACACCTCTAATAAATTATGTGAGTTGCTTGCCTTAAATGGAACCATTCACCAAACATCGTGTACAGATACTCCTAAGCAAAATGGTGTTACTAATAGAAAACATAGGCATATTGTTGAAACTACTCATTCTCTCTTGTTGTTTGCTTCTATTCCTAGTGAGTTTTGGGGAGAAGTTGTCCTTACTGCTATAAGTTTGATTAATACAACCTCATCTTCTCATAGTTAAGGTTTTTCTCATTTTAAAAAGTTATATGGGTATGTCCGTGATTATTCCTCCTTTAAAGTTTTTGGTTGTACTTGTTTCGTTCTTCATCCTTATGTTGAACGCAATAAGTTGTCCTCTCAATCTACTACTTGTGTCTTTCCGGGTTATGGTGAAGGTAAAAAGGGGTATCATTGTTTTGATCCAATAACTTAAAAACTTTATGTATCTCGTCATGTTATCTTTCTCGAGCATATACCTTTCTTTTCTATTCCATCTACTACTCATAGCTTGACTAGACTTGAAATTATTTGTATAGATCCCTTTTTTGAGGATTCTGATTGTTTATCATCTCATGTTCCTAGTATCTTAGATACCCCTTCTCATGTTCGACCAATTTGTACTAATCATTTGCAGGTACTGACACTTAATTCTCTAGCACACCTGAAGCTCCATTCTCATCTACAACCCTCCAAGCTTTGTCTAAGATTGTGGATCCACCTTTACGTCAATCCATATACATTTATACATCCATAAAACAACTAGAATTTGCTTATTCTTGTTATTCTTCATCCTTTACTTCTTTTTTAGCTTATGTTCATTGTCTGTCTGAGCCCTCTTTCTATAAGAAGGCAATTTTTTATCCTTTTTTACAGCAAGCTATGGATGAGGAACCTTTTGCTTTGCATAAGATAGATACTTGGGATTTGGTTCCTCTACCCCCTAGTAAGAGTGTTGTTGGTTGTCGTTGGGTGTATAAGATCAAGACTCATTCTGATGGGTCTATTGAGCGATACAAAGCTAGGTTAGTTGCAAAAACATACTCTCAACAATATGAAACAATATGGTATGGATTATGAGAAGACATTTGCCCCAGTTGCAAAAATAACTACTATTCATACTCTTATTGTTGTAGCTTCGGTTTGTTAATGGCACATATCTCAACTTGATGTTAAAAGTGCCTTCTTGAATGGAGATCTTCAAGAAAAATTTTATATAGCACCCCCTTCTAGTGTTTCACATGACTTTGGGTATGTTTCTAAGCTCAAGAAAGCATTATATGGTCTCAAACAAGCACCTCATGCTTGGTTTCTGAAATTTTCTGTTGTGATCTCATCTATTGGATTTGTTTCTAGTAGTCATGATTCTACCCGTTTTATTAAGTGCACTGATACAGGTCGTATTATTCTGTCTTTATATGTTGAGGATATGATTACTACTAGTGATGACATTGATGGTATTTCAAGTTTGAAGACGGAATTGGCTAGACAGTTTGAAATGAAGGATTTAGGTTATCTTCGATATTTCCTGGGTATTGAGGTAGCTTACTCACCTAGAGGTTACCTTCTTTCTTAGTTGAAATATGTTGTAGATATTCTTAAGAGGACTAGACTTACTAATAAAAAGATTGTAGATACTCTCATTGAGGTTAACGTAAGGTATTCTGTTTTTGTTGGTCTACCTATAACAGCTCATACTTTATACCGTACTATTGTTGGGAGTTTGGTATATCTCACTATTACTCGTTCATATATTGCATATGTTCATGTTGTTAGTCAGTTTATTGCTTCTCCTACAACAGTTCACTGGGCAACTATTCTTCATATTTTGTGACATCTTCGTGGTACAGTCTTTCAAAGTCTTGTACTTTCATCTACCTTTTCCTTGTAGCTGCGTGCATACTCTGATGTTGATAATGACAGTAAGTCTGTTACCAGTTTATGTATCTTTCTAGGTGATTCTCTTATTTCTTGGAAGAACAAGAAACAATATATTGTTTCTCAATCTTCAACCGAAGCAGAATATCATGTTATGGCATCTACTGTAACGACCCGGCTTTTTCAAAGCCAAAATTAGTGGAATTGTTTTTCCATTAAGTTATCAATACTTCTCACAATGACATTCCATAAAATAGTAATTAGGTTCCCTTCTTTATCATAGCATCGTACGAATATAGTTTTTGTAAATCAACATCCCTATAAAACAGTTACTCAATATACATGCTTATAATATTATATTCTCATATTCATACATTTACATTACATCATATTGATATACTCATACGTTTTCATTCATGTTCTAGTCTTGTTATCAACACGAGTTTACACACGATTGTCGAATGACAATTTTACACAACTAGTACATTCTTTCATACAATCCTCATGTGATTTCATAACACAACATCCTCATAAAAAAGAATATCACATAAATATATTCATAACATCATATTTATATGTTTACACATCCACATCCGTGTTCCATTATAGTTTTCATTACAAGTCCTTACAAAAATGCCGAATGACAAATATTCAACATAACACTTAAGACCTAATCACAAAATCTAACCTGTCATCTCCTTTGGATACCATTAGTTGAAGCCAATTATCATAATTAACTCGGTCATCCAACTAGAATGCCATTAGCCAAAGCTAATTATGAACGCAACCCGACCATCCATCTAGGATGCCATTAGCCGAAGCTAATCATCGTTACAACCCGACCATCCATCTAGGATGCCATTAGCCGAAGCTAATCATCGTTACAACCCGACCATCCATCTCGGATGCCGTTACGTGAAGCTAATCACCAGCTGAAGTAATATTTCATAGTCGTTTCAACATTCATCAAGAATTCAATCAAACATTTCATCGTCGTTTCATCATTCATCAAGAATTCAATCAACATTTCATCATCGTTCCAAAATTCATCAAGAACTCGATCAACATTTCATAGTCGGTTTAACATTCACCATAATGCAATAATATATCATCCACAAGTAAATCATTTCAGAACATTAACATTATATAAGAAAAAGGTGGAAACCACTTACATGTTCCTTTTATGGGGTGTCCCTGCTTAGTCGCACCACCTAACACATCAATGGTCACAAATCAGCTCATCTGCATTTTGAAATCACATGAATTATCACCATACATATTTCAAGAATCCACATGTTCACATTCAAGTGTTCCACATATTACACAATCACACAATGCAATCATTTTAGTCACTAGACCAATTCAGATACGTAAATCTGTTGCAGAATATAGTTAGCAAAAACTAGTTCGCTAGTGATGCAGATTCACCAGTGAACTGATTCGTTGGAATGCAGAATCGTCAACGAAACTAGTTTGTTGGTGAAGTAGATTGTCAGCAAAACTGGTTTGTTGGTGATGCCACAATTCGGTAGTGAAAACGGTTTCGCAGCTGGCACCACAATTCGGTAGTGAAAACGGTTTCGCTGCTAGCACCATAATTAGGCAACGGAAACTGGTTCGCTGCTGACACAGAATTCATTAGCGCACACATCCCGCTATTGATACAAAAATCATTGACAAAAACTGAGTTGCTGCTGACTCAGAAATATTCAACGCAATCTATGTTGCTGTCGATTCAGTAATCGTCAGCAACTTTTAAGTCATTTCTAGTTTTACTCTCCATGGCCGAAACATAGTTGCCCCATTTTATTCAATTTTTTGCATGCATTTTATCAAGTTTAACACAAACATATTCCTAACAACATGACATTATCATACATTTAACCATTTGATTTCTAATTAAACAAGTTCATCCATTACTTATGCAAAAATCAAGGCATTAACATGGTGTGATTTCCACTTTAGTTTCAACATGCCCCTAAGGCTTAACAACAACACATTTATTATCATTTTAACACATTTTCGCATAACTTCATCCACCATATATGCAGAATTTATGTCATTAACACAAGTATAATCACAACAATCGTGTCGCAACCACATTCTCATTCACTTGAACCATATTCATGCAAGTTCATTAACCTCATAATAAAATCAAAGCATTAACATTAACACAAATTCTATTCAACTCAGTTATCATCCTAAGGGTTCAACAAGATCATAATTCTACACATTCTTCCATTTTATTTTCACACAACTCTTCACTCATGCATGCTAAATCCATAAATTATCAAGAACATGAATTTTTACCTCAGCTCAGCTCATGCATGTTTCTATGAGTTAAACAAGGTCACAAATTTTAGGTTTTATCATTTCATTTCATCCTTTTCTAATTTTTTTTCCCTTGGGTGGCTCTTAGTCTAGGTTTTGTTCATCCATTTCTTTTTTGTCAATGTTTCTAGAATAGGTCCCCCCATCCAGCCCACATTCTCCTTAATCTTTCTATCTAGTCCTTGACACGATCAAAGAGTTAATGTTTTATCCCAAGTGCAGGAGTGTCAAAGTAATAAATAACCCGGCAAGACTGAGGTCGAACCACAGAGAGGTGAACTATATAAATTATCAATAATAAAAGGAGAAAAGTTGAAGAGAACTTTTGAGATGTGATATTGATGTAAAGATTTAATGAAAGATTAAAATAGTTATCAAGGTTAGAGGATCCATTAATGGTATTTCAGATAAATATAATATAAACTCTTTATATTACTTAACTGGAAGCCACACACAAAGAAGGATCCAATTGGATGATTTATCGTTATTAGCTCATTATAAATCAGTGACATGATCATATTAATTATCTTATCTAAGTAACACCATACTTGTAAATATTGTCAAGTATTATTGATGCTAACATATGTTAACAACAAATCAAGTTCCTCTCATAACAACGATGTCGGCCGAAAACTATGAAGGATCAAGTATTTATTGTACCAAGTGTTATACAACATAAATCTAGATTAACCATTTAACAAGCAAGGTATTAAGAGTGAATAAGATAAGACATGTTAATAGCAAACTTTCTTGGATATAAACATTGAAGTCCATATTGAGTTCATATTATACATATTCTAACTCCACTAGTGAAAACATTTCACCTTGACATAATAAACTTAGCTAAACATTATGAAGAAGAGAAACATGAATAAATAAGATAAGAACATGATTATGATATATGTTAACTCAGTATAGAAAGGAAATGAAAAAGCATAAACAAGAGATTAATATAGCATGAAAGAAAACTTGAACATTACAAAGAGAGAAAGCAAGAAGATGATATTGATCTCAAAAACAAGATACTTAAATACATGGCAAAAGCCTCCTTTTATAGGCTAAAATTCGGAACTATTGATTAGATGACTAACTATTTAGTTGGTGGCCAACCATTGACTTGGTGACTGGTTATTGACATTGTTGGCTACCAAAACGTCATTGCTAACATCAGAATTCGAGCACATAGTCTTCATAAAATTTGTGGGCAATTATCTTAGCTTTTCAACAAAAAAAACCAGAGCTCATTTGGACTTCTAAAACTCGAGATATGGGCTGAACACTGAACAGTGTCTAGGCTACAAAACAGATTCAAACATCTCTTTTGATGCTAATAGTTGAACTTGAAAACGGAAGATTTGAATCTTGGACTCTCATGAAAGTTTAAGACCTGTGTCTTAGCTTTCCATCAAGATAAACCAAACATAAATCCAAGGTCTACAACTCTAGTTATGATCCAATAACCGAATGGTGTTCTAGTTTGAATTGAACCAGCATCTCTTCTTTAAGCTTAGTCCTCTCTTTGTCTCTTCACTTTTAATAGTTAATCACATCAATCAATCCTTTAAGTTTAATCACATCAATCAATCCTTTAAGTTATGGGATAAACCTGCATTCAAAATGAACATTTACCATAAATTAAAGATGTCTTATGTTATCGTACTTGCTATTATAAAACATGCTCAAGTTAGGGAATTTAATGATACTTTAAGTGCAATTTGATGATATAAAACCTTGATAAAAATATGCTTTTAAGTACTAATCATATCCCCGAACCAGCTTATTACTATTCCATAGTAATTAAAGCGTTAAAACAATTTGTGACATTCAAAAGCAAGGCATTCATCATTTAACTTCCATTAATCTATCCAAATAAACAAACTCTCATTAAATTTATATATCTGCTTCATACTTCCTAAATAAGATATTATTAAACCTTTATTTTATGCTTAATATATCAAAACATAACTATGGGGCTTTTCTTGGAAGAATTCAAAAAAAATTCTAATGTTTAAGGTTAACTTCCTTGAGTTGGGACTATTATTATTATTGTTTTGATAACTTGAAACACAACGCATCCTTAACCCATGTAACGAGCTTTAATCTAATGACTCCTAGATCAGTTGGTCTTAGGGTATTAGGTGTTGAGACACCCCTTCGAGCTTAGTAACTCAAGTTGCATATTCTAAAATGTAGATAGTGCAATGTTTGATTCTCTTAAGCTTTCTCCTCAACTCATGTAACAAGCACTGGGTCAATATCTCCCAAGTCAGTTGACTTTAGGGTATTAGGTGTTAAAATACCCCTTCGGGCTTAATTGCTTAAGTTAAGGAGACTACGAAACCAAACTTATCTACTTTTTTATTTATTCATTTATTATCAATTTGTTTTTATTTTTGTTTTTGTTTTTTTGCTCTTTTTTTTGGAAATTATATACTATCCATTTCCCTTAGTTGTTACCTTTAACAAAAGAACATAAATAATGTAATAATACAATGTGCAACCCACAATCATATGTTAAAGTGTGTGTGTGAAAATGAAGGTTTAAGAATACTTATCAAATGAGTATATGAGCAGATTCAAGTGAAAACAATGCAAGAGTTTGTAAACCTGAATATTTCAAGAAGTGTTATGATAGACCTTGTTACGAATAACCATTGGAAAATGATTACTAAGATGCGTCTCAAGAGTCAATAGAATTCCTCCTTACTCTGTCATCCTAACAACAACAATTCTATTAAATGGTTTTAATAATAGTAAAATAGTTATTTTTTTTCTAAACTACCCTCACCCCTCAACCAAAACGAGACATTGTCCTCAATGTCCTAAGGTAGAAAGATAGAGTATAGAAGACATCACCTGAAACAACGACTACTGACAAACCTGAAACACACTTAAACAGATATAAGAAATAACAAAACACAATAATAAAACCAAAAGACACAAAGTTTTTACAAACAAAGGCTCAAATCCAATCTAAGCTTTTTTGCGACGTTCCGTGATTGACCAATTGAGTCGACTCATAGAGGAATCAACTACAGGGATGAAAGATTGTAGTTCATCAATCAATTGCTCAGTAGTAGCAGCAGAGATGAGGATTTGTCACACTAAAAATGTTAGAAATTGTTGTTCCATAACATGATAAAGAAAAGACAGTAAATTATTATAAAAACCTATAATATTTAGAAAACCTATAGGTTTTTGGTGAATGTTTAGTTGGGCCCAAGAGAAAATATGGAATATCTCTTCTAAAATGCCCAGACCACTTGGTAAGGCAATGAAGGTGTCAGCATGTTCAAACATTACAGACAACCATTCAGACATTGTAGAGACCTGTAGTTCCTCTCCAACTATTTTTTCAATGATGTCCATTTTGGCCAAAACTGTTGGAATGACACCCAAAACTTGATTGCCACCTAAAAATGCAGATATTGACACACTCTCCATTAACATAAGGTTGCCTCCCTCATACACTAAATGAACCTTTCTCTCAGCTAGTACCCGATCAAGATGATTTACTATTTCTAAAAACTCTTTTTCTTTCCCAGGACTGGATCCACCAAAAACACAATATTTTTTTATTTTAGGAACTGAGGAGCCTGCCATTTCTACACACTTCTATATTTGTTGAATGTATGGGTTGAGTATAAATGAAAGGAAGGAAGAGAATAATCTATAGATGAGAAATTGAAAATGCAATCATATCACCTATATATAGGCTAGCTGGAGTCTTTCTCTCTCTCTCTCTCTCTCTCTCTCTCTAAAAAAACATGTGTATGTACAAGTAGTTGTGATTGTGGCTCATATTTTCCCTTGGTTTTACGTCCAAGAATGACTTAAATACCCTCTATGGGTCGGGGATAAGTTTCCCATCCAGTTTTCTTAAAAACTAACAAACAAAGTCTTTTTTAGTCAGTTTCCCAAGACTAAGTCGATCATGTTCTTTATGAAAATGAGGCCATAAATCATGAATTGCACGATACTTATTGATATGCTTAAACTCAGCGGGTAGTCCCGCCTGACCTGGGGTCGTAACGAGAGCATCCTAGAAAGTCGATGTCCGAGGGTCTAGGAGATCCTGGGGGCGACAAGCGCGGGCATGACCATGTTTGAGGGTCTCTCAACCACCGTTTGTCATGGTGATCATCGCCAAGGACTCGATTTTAGGCCAACCACGAGCGGAAGCATGAGGGAGACCAGTATCCGCCCCCGCCTCATGAGCCGAGGGGAGTGAGGGCGACGATGCGTGACATCTAGGTAGACGTACCCTAGACCAAGAGGCCTCGGGCGCAACTTGCATTCAAAAACTCGATGGCTCACGAGATTTTGCAATTCACACCTAGTATCACATTTCACTACGTTTTTCATTGATGCGATAGCTGAGATATCCATTGTCGAGAATCCTTACTCGGGCCATCTTTAATAAATTGTATTTTATCTTTACGGTTTATAGAAACCATTCCTAAAAAATGACATTTTGCATTACAAGTCCATCTGGCACATCGGTGACAGACTTTCAGTTGTTTTGCACGATGTTTCTTTACAAAAGTGCTTTTACCTATCCCAGGCATGTATGAAATAAAAGTATTGGAAGACTAACTTGATAATCGGACCTTTGTTTCAATCATCCAACGAATATCTTCAGGAATTCCATGGTTCATTAAAAACCTTAATCTTTCACACTGTTATCCGCCATTTGATCGGGGTTGGAGAAAGACTAGCAAAACAAGAATCACACCAAAAAGAAACACAAAAACAATGTGAGAAAAACAAAACAATCAACCTTTATATATAGGATTATTCAAACCAATGGATTCATTTTCACAAGGAAAATTATCAAAGTAAGCTTTCAAACGATATCAATTTACCTTAAAAACATTGTTATTCTTTGGATTCTTAATATCAAAGGCCTTATAAGGATACACATGTTTCACAATAAATGAACCGCTTCATCTTGATCTTAGCTTTTCAGGAAATAAATGGAGTCGAGAATTATAAAGCAAAACCTTTTGACCAACATCAAATGTTTTTCTCAAGATTCTCTTGTCATGAAACTCTTTGATTCTTGCTTTATGAATTTTTAAATTCTCATATGCATCATTTCTTATTTCCTCAAGCTTATTTGTTTGTAATTTATGCAGCTGGCTAGCATCATCCAGGTTTGAATTGAAAGCTTTAATAGCCCAATAAGCTTTATGTTCAGGTTCTACAGGCAAGTGACAAGGTTTTCCATAAACCATCCTATAAGGTGACATACCTAATCATGTTTTAAAAGCAGTTCGATAAGCCCAAAGTGCATTATTAAGTCTTAAAGACCAGTCCATCCGATTAGAGTTCTCTATTTTTTCCAAGATTTATTTAATCTCCCTATTAGCAAGTTCTACCTGTCCACTTGTCTGAGGGTGATAAAGAGTGACAACTTTGTGTGTGATTCCATATTTCTTCATTAAAAACTCAAATGGTTTGTTGCAGAAATGTGTTCCACCATCACTTATCATGGCCCGAGGGATTCCAAATCGACTCAAAATATTTTCTTTCAAAAACTTGATCACTGTTTTATGATCATTGTTACGACTTGGAATTGCCTCTATCCATTTTGAAACATAATCTACTATGACTAATATGTACACAAAACCAAATGATGGAGGAAATGGACCCATAAAATCTATACCCCAACAGTCAAAGATTTCAATGACAAGAATATGATTTAAAGGCATCATGTGACGTTTTGAAATAAATCCTAACTTTTAACAATTTTTACAAGTTTTGTAGAATGCATGCGTGTCCTTGAACATGGTGGGCCAATAAAACTACATTGTAAGATTTTTGCAGTTGTCTTCTTTGATGAGAAATAACCCCCACATGCCTCAGAATAACAAAATTGAATGACACTACTTACCTCATTGTCAGGAATGCATCTTCAAAATATTTGATCAGGATAATATTTGAATAATTAAAGGTCATCCCAATAAAAGTTCTTCACTTCGTTCAAACACTTTCTTTTGTCTTGGGTACTCCAATGAGCTGGCAAATCTCCTGTTGCAAGAAAATTGACAATGTTAACAAACCAGGGCATTGTAGAAATAGAAAGTACAGATTCATCAGGAAAGTAATCATTGATTTGTGTGATGTCAGATGTAGAATCTTTTGTCAATCTTGACAAATGATCTGCGACAACATTTTCGGTGCCTTTCTTGTCCTTGATTATGATATTGAATTCTTAAAGTAAAAAATCCATCGCACCAATCTAGCCTTAAAATCCTTCTTAGAAAGATGATATTTTAATGCTGCATGATAACTAAAAACAACAACAGGTGAGCCAACAAGATAAGATCTGAATTTTTCACATGCAAATACTACTGCAAGTAACTCCTTTTTGGTGGTAGTGTAATTCATTTGAACATTATTTAAAGTTTTACTTGCATAATAAATTACATAGGGTTTCTTATCTTTTCTTTGTCCTAAAACAACACCCATGATATAATCACTAACATCACACATTATTTCAAAAGGTAATGATCAATCAGGAGGTTAAATGATAGGAGCAGAAGCAAGTTTTTAAGTTTAACAAAGGCTTCTTCACAACGTTCAGTCAATTCAAAAGCATTATCCTTTATTAGAAGGTTACACAATGGTTTAGATATTACACTAAAATCTTTGACGAACCTTCTATAAAAACCAGCATGTCCTAAGAATGATCTAACATCTTTAATAGATTTTGGTGTTAGCAAGTTGGCAATTAACTCGATTTTAGATTTGTCAACCTCAATTCCTATTGATGAAACAATGTGACTAAGTACAATGTCGTTTGTTACCATAAAATGACATTTTTCCCAATTTAGCACAAGATTCTTCTCTTCACACCTGTTCAAAACCTTTTCCAAGTTAGTTAAACAATCATCAAATGAATCACCAAAAATAGAAAAATCATCTATAAAAATCTCAAGAAAACGTTTAACCATATCACTGAATATGCTAAGCATGCATCTTTGAAACGTGGCTAGTGCATTACATAATCCAAAAGGCATTCTTTGGTATGCAAACGTACCAAATAGACATGTGAAAGTAGTTTTCTCTTGATCTTCAAATGCAATTTCAATTTGGTTGTAACCTAAATAACCATCTAGAAAACAATAAAATTCATAACCTGCAACTCTTTCTTGAATTTGATCCATGAAAGGTAAAGGAAAATGATCTTTTCCAGTCATTGAATTAAGTTTCCTATAGTCAATGCACATGCGCCAACCAGTAATCATCCTAATTGGAATTAACTCATTTTTCTTATTTGTTATCACAGTAACTCAAACGTTTTAGGTATAACTTGGGTTGAATTACATGCTTCAATAGGTTGTGTATCCAAGACTATAAAATCCACAGGATAAATGAATTTATCAACTTGTACTAACACATCTTCAACTATTCCTCTAGGCATTTTTACAGATCTATTAGTAAGTAAAAGAGTTATAGAAGTAGGTTTTAACTCACCTAGATTGAGACTTCGAAAAACCAAATATGTAAACTGTCTACTTACGAAAGGATAATTTTGTAGAAATGCACGGGACAGAAAGCAACAACACCAAACGCCAACACAAATTAAACGCCACAGCAAGCTGCATCGTTAGCTAACCCAACTTCATAAGGTTGAAAGCCTTATGTCATCTACAAGCTGGCCACAACAATGGCAGACACAACCGCAAACCAGCTATAATAACCAGGCACCCTACAAACAGGCCAAAGACAGAACGACAAAACCAGCAAGAAGGCTGGATACATAACAGTTCATGAGGGAAGTACCCCATGATGTTGCAGAGGGCGATTAAACCCCCTGAAAGTCCAGCTAGGTAGACATTACGAAGTGGGAGAGGCAGGAGCTAGCCTACCACTTTCAGATCTAAGAAGAGCACGACGTTGAACAGTACCTGAACAAGGAGGACACCCATCAAATTGGCCATCTTCAAGACAATCTTCAATGGGACAGATCAACCCCAGCAAACGTACACATCCACCAAACCCTGAGGATATGCTTGAGACGGAATGAGTTGGATTTACTCCATCTAACTCGTCGGAGGGAAGAGCCACATATTTGCCAACAAAATCCCCATCATCAGAAACTTCAAGCCATACACCCGCTAGGGTTTCAGAGGAGACACATTGCACGCTCATTGTTTGCTTGAATAGAGGCGCCAATTTTGGACTGGCCATGGGAGGCGCGAAGAGAGGAGCTCACAGAGCTCAGCAGCAGAATAATCAGGAGAAACTTTGGGTGAAGGAGAGCATCTCTCTCTAAATGCTCTCTCTATCTGGTTGACTCCTTATCTCATTTTTTTTAATTATATGGGTATCAACTTTAACATAAGTGGAGGAGTAACGGCACCCCAATGGCTTTAGCCAGGGTAAGGCTCGCGAAACTATCCAACTCTCGCATGATTGTTTGCTCGACAGTGGTCGATATGCCGAACTAATATTACCAGGGCCTTTATCTTCACGCTGCTTGTAAACCTCATATCGACGTTTTAGGGACGATCATTGAGCATATGAAAGACCTTTAAGACTAGATAGCAAAACTACCCTGATGCATTTAATGAGTAGAACCTATCCTTTAGGGGGATCTCTGCATAATTTCACTAAGATAGCTTAACATGTAAGCATCCTTATTACAAGACTTTCGGGTGACATAATGGTCGCTATTCGTGAGGTAACAACTGTTGAGTATGGACTCGAGTCTAAATCCTTGCGAATGATCGAGGGATACTGCCCTAAACTGAATGCTAGTGAGACACCGCTACTTAAAGACATTAGGTGCATAATAAATGACACCAACTAATTGTTTTCGCTCACCAAGTATCAGATAAACGAAGCAAACTTTTCCATGAAATATGGGAGGATTTTGCACCTCTTGAAAGTGTTGATATTGTCATCAACTATAAAAGCCCTGACCCATTTTTGGGATCCTGATTATCGACGTTTAACATTTTGAAATGTCGACATGACACCTACCATTAAAGAGTATAGTGTTTTGACTGAATTCCCCGAAGGTGCCCATAAAGTGTACTTTCACTAGAGAATTGATGACACCATGGATGAGCTTGCCAAACTGTTAGGAATCCCTCAGCTAATCTCATATAGAGAGAAAGATAACTCTGGGGGTCTTAGATAGAAACAGCTGAAGGAGTTCTTGATTGCTAAAAAGGCTAATCTTGGTGCTGAAATAGAGAAACACAGAATATTGGCCTTCAGAATATTTGGATTAGTTCTATATCCCTCTACCATGAGAATTATCAGTCTAGAAGCTACTAATTTGTTTATGGAATATGAAAAAACAAAGATAAAACCCTTGTGCTGCGAGTTTAGTCAAAACCTTCCTGTCTCTTAATCATTGCAAGAAAATGGGTAAAGGTTCAATGAGATGCTGTGTCTCATTACTATTCATTTGGTTGGCAAGCCATATAGAAATAGAGACGCTTATATTCAAAAATTTCTGGTGATTCAACCAAAAGCCACTCGAGTTGTTCGTATCAAAGGAGTGGGAGAGTTTTTCTGAAAATGACTGGAAGGTAAAATTACAAAGACTTCCTTTAAGCATTTTTAATCGGAGAGCTTCGTGGATGAGGAATATGGAAAAGCTTGATGAGTTGTGGGGAAAAGCCTTGGGTACCATTAATTGGAGTAACATGATATGTCGGTTACGCACCTGCCTTAGTTATAAAGCAGCACGGGAACATACAAAGCATCCCTAGGACAGTCGGCATGGCTCAATTTACCAGGGTCTATAAAGGGGTCGCCATGGAGATGCTAGAAAGTATCAGGCAAGATTGGAAATCTTTGTTATTGATAAAAAAAGAGAATGGATCGAGGAATCCGACGGTTAACGAAAAATATCCTGAATGGCGTAATAGAGGAGTTACCAACGTAGAAAAAGCTTTTGAATTCATGGGCATCTGAAGAAAAAGGGTGAGTTGTGAAGAAGAATTGAGAGAGAAAGTAAAATTGTTGCAAGCCAAGCTCAAAGCAAAGGAGGAGTTGAGATTGTCCCTAGAGCATCAATTAGCCAAAAAAAAAGACTATAAGGAAGTCGACTGAGGAAGAAAAAGACTATGTGGGTTGAGACTAGATGAAAGCAATGGACGATTTGGAATCACTAAAGGCCATCAATCAGGACAAGACGCTTCAGGTAGAAAAGGCCTAGTATTAGGTGGAATTGGATCAAAACCCAAGCCATAACAAGCAAGCGTTTAATAGATATAAAAGAACTCAAAAGCCAGTTAAAAGAAGTTGAAGTGGAGTTGGGAAAACCCAAGAAAACAGTCAAAGCCACCCAAAATTTGAGAGCTGAACTCAATAGTAGTAAAGTTGAGGCAAAAGCATTGAGGACTAAGTTAGTTAAGGAAGAAGTAAAGACTAAATAGTTACTAGAAAGCTAGAAAATGATGGAGAATCACAATCAAACATTAGGTACTGCTAATAATTCTCTATCCAGAAACAACTTGATCTATGCTGAAAGGATAAAGGAATTACGAGAGCAAATTGACCGAGCTGTAGCTGAGGCCTATTGGCTAAGAGTGGAGGCTCGACAGGTTGGGGGGGACATCACGAGATATCGAAGGAGCATGGATAACACCGATATTTTTTTAAAAAGCTATAGCTAATAGAGTTAGAACACTCATTGTTTGTAATGAAAATTTCAACAAGTTAAATAAAAAAGGTTGAGGCCCCTATTTTGATTCATAATGTGTGTATACGTGGCTGAAAGCTCAGATGGCAAAAGGCTAAACAAATCTCCTCTTGTCATTGCAATAAGTATCAGATACAGATCTGACCACATGTCCAAAGAATAGCGATTGTTATGTCACCCTTCCAAGGAGGAATCCATACCCAATATGTTGCATTCATATCTATGCAAGTTTGAACATAATTGTCATAATATTGCATTTTAGGTGAAATATAGGTCCCCTATTAAAACATATCCATAACACGTGGCTATGAAAAAAATAGAAAATGAAGAAAGAGCTCAATTGGATGTCCAATATTAAGAGGAGTTGGATGGCTTTAAAAAGGAAGTTGTCAGGCTTACTAGTCTACTTGAACAGGCTCTGAGATCTAAAACAAGAGAAGGGATGTCCTTCCAAACAACATTTATGGCCCAACTTTCATCGACACTTGCAACTCCCTCCAACCCGCCAAACATGGGGGCAAGTAGAGCCTCACCTAAGCCCCAATGCACTGCTTATTTCCCACCAGCTCAACCATTATACCCAATAAGGACCCCGCAGGCTGCTGATATAACCTGGGAGGAACCACACAAAAATAAAATGGTAAAAGAGGAGGGTTTGGAAAAATGGGTTGCCCTAGAAGAGAGGATGGGAGTATTTGAGGAGAATAATGTGAATGATCTTGTGAAAACTGTCGAGATGTGTTTAGTACCGAACGTAATCATTCCTAAGAAGTTTAGGGTGCCCAAGTTCGTCAAGTACACTAGGTTTCAATGCCCTATAACCCATCTCAAGGCATACTGCAATAAGATGGTTGAGGTAGTACATAACAAGAAATTGTTAATTCATTTCGTCAAGGATAGTCTAAGCGATGTTGCTCTTGCTTGGTACATGCAGCTAGGCAACACCAAGGTGAAGGGATAAAAAAATATAGTTGACGTCTTTCTTAAGCAATACAAATTCAATATGGACATAGCCCCCGATAGATCAAGCTTGGATACCTTGGAAAAGAGTAATAAGGAATCCGTGAGGGAGTACGCATAAAGGTGGCGCGAAACGGCGGCACAGGTTAATCTGTTATTATTAGAGAAAAAGATGATAGGTCTTTTCTCCAATACTTTCAAAATACCATACTTTGAATACCTGGTTAGAAGTTCTGCACAAAACTTCTCTGATTTGGTTGTTATAGCTGAATGAATCGAGCAAGCCGTTCAAATGGGTAGGATTAAAGATCTTAGTGAAAAGAGGGGTTTTGTTGGACGTAGGAAGGAAGCTAAAATTCACAACGTCAGAGATGGGAGTAAAGAGAGGAAGGAAACTTACCAGGATAACTACAATTTCAAACCTTTTATGCCTGCTTCCTCTATATCAAACCTAAATTTCACATCAACTTATCCTGGAAACCAAGCAAACACCCAAAATAACCTAAACAACCAAGTCGACCACACCTTTCACCCACGTAGGAATTTCCCTCCAAACCAAGAGCAACTTCCACCACTTCCAATTCCACTCAATGAGATGTACCAAAGACTGCTCAGTATTGGTCATGTGGCGCTTGTTCTTTTGACGCCTTTACAACCACCATTCCCTAATTGGTACAAACCGAACCAAAAGTGCAAATACCATGTTGGCATAGTTAGCCATAATATTGACGAGTGTTTGGCATTTAAAAGAAAATTCTTCAACTCATGAAGGTAGGATGGATTTCCTTTGATGAATCTCCCAATGTAAGAACAAACCCATTACCGAATCATGCTTCCGGAAGTGGAGGGGTAAATGTTGTAGAAGTAGGAGAGAAAAAAATTCAATCCTGAAGTTAACAAAGGAGAGATTATACGGGATGCTAAGACTGACTAGGCACCTCAAAGCACCCACCCAAACACAAGTCGTAGAACATATGGATAAGTATTGTGAATACCATCATCATATGGGACACCATATAAACTATTATGAAGAATTTCAGTCGAAGGTGGAAAACATGATGATGTTGGGACTGTTAAGAGTAGCAACACCCGAAGAAAATAATCAAGTAGGAATGGTGACTGGTTTCAACCAAAAGGATGAAGTTTGTATGCACCAGCCAATAAAAGAGGGCCCTCTAATAATGATTTTGGCCAAACCCACAAGCACAACAAATGAGAACTATAATACCCTACCTCATAATTATAGGCATTCCTTTCATATCACAAGGCTCACTCCTATATTTCATACTAAAATAGGAGGGTTAACCCGAAGTGGGAGATGTTTTACCCCAAAAGAACTAGAAGATAAAGGAGGGATAGGGGAAAAGATATAGTGGAATTGGTCAGGATGGAGGAGGTCAACAAACCAGTGAGTGATAAGAAGGCTAATGAATTCCTGAAGCTGATGAAGCATAATGAATATAGTATGGTGGATCAGCTGAAAAAGACTCTTACTAGGATCTCTATGCTATCATTAATGTTGAGTTCGGAGCTATACAGAAACACACTCTAAAAGGTCCTCAATTGTAACATCCCCTACTTGGAGATAAAAAACAACACTCTCATGTCAACCGAAAATAGAGAAATTTTTTTTTCATATATATATATATATATATTTACTAAAATTTCGACGGAGTCCCCCCTATACCGGAAGGTCCCAAGTTATTGATATGTAGACTGTTTACACTTCTAATAACTCGCATTTCATAACTTAATCCCGACCCAATCGTCTTGGGTTTCAATTTCCATAATATTCTCACACCTATTACCCACGATATTCATGATATACATTATATAACAAAATATCATTATGGATGAAAATAAAAGTAAATACTTAGACATGAAAGATGGTTTCATGAACTATAGAGATTAAGTTCATTTAGTCCAGTTTAAACATTAACTACAGAGATTAAGTTATACAAACATTTTCATGTTTACACAATATAAGGGTATACCCCCTATAACCTAAATTACAAGAAGGGAAACATAAGCTAGGATCTACTCCTGTCGTGCATGTGATGTTCCTGAAACAAAATACATATTATTGAAAGGTGACTATAAAAACAACATGAATATCAAGCAATTTTAAAAGGGTAACATGCATTCATATTTTGTTCCCTTCTCCTTTCTGGTTTTCATTAGAATCTCTTCCTTATTCAAACTATTAATAACCATTCCCTCTTTCACTATTAACCTCCATTCCAGACTTTATAAGATGAAACATGATTATCTTCGTTTAACCCATTTCTGATACCTCTTTCACTGGTATCATCATCATCATCCCATAGGAGTCGATGCGGGGTGATCCCCTTACCCGGGATTCTAACATACACTGAATGTATGCTAGCCGAAACATGGCGATCCCCTTACCTGGTATCCTAACATACACTGAATGTATGCTAGTCCAACCATCGCGATCCCCTTACCTGGGATCCTAACATACACTGAATGTATGTTAGTCCAAACATGGCAATCCCCTTACTTAGGATCCCAACATACACTGAATGTAAGCTAGTCCAAACATGGCGATCCAATGTAAATCCCTAGATAATCAAGGTTGGATTAAATTAAAGAAAATAAACTAAACTAAAAAGAAGTGGGGGCAAAACGAATACATTTAAAGAAAATGGGGTCTAAATGCAAATAAGAATAATTATAAAGCATAAATACTACTCTTCTTACCAAAAACAGATCTACAACTATCGTGAAGAAAGAAGAGAGGGAGTTTTGGTATGTATTTTTACAGATCAAGAGAGAAACACCAAAATTCAAGAACCCATCCAAGATTAAGGGTTATAGGTACAAATAAACACTAGTAGGCAAGGGATTAACAAGAAAAAAATTGAACAAGAAGAGAAGAGGGGAGGGTCGGCTGTCATTAGAAAGAAAAGGAGGGATCGAGACCTTGATTCGTATTGGGTAAGATATTCTAAACATGGCCTTATGAGTTGTTTTAAAGTTGATTATGAATTGATGCCTGGATGTTAAATTATAGATTTGAGTTCTATAACTCCAAATATAGTTAAACATCTGAGAAGAGGTCAGACAGTAACAGTTCAAAAACGGACAGTAACAGTCTAAGTGTTTGTTGATGAGCGATTTTGACTATCTTAGAGGCAGAACTAGGTTCTCCTTAAATCATAGAACTTGTAGCCTTATGTCTTAGCTTTCCAACGACACAAATTCTCCTATGAGATGGTTTAAACGAAGATAATCATGTTTGATCTTATAAAGTCTGGAATGGAGGTTAATAGTGAAAAAGGGAACGGTTATTAATAGTTTGAATAAGGAAGAGATTCTAATGAAAACCAGAAAGGAGAAGGGAACAAAATATGAATGCATGTTACCCTTTTAAAATTGCTTGATATTCGTGTTGTTATTTTTTTTATGTGATAGTCACCTTTCAATAATATGTATTTTGTTTCAGGAACATCACATGCACGACAGGAGTAGATCCTAGCTTATGTTTCCCTTCTTATAATTTAGGTTATAGGGGTATACCCTTATATTTTATAAACATGAAAATGTTTGTATAACTTAATCTCTGTAGTTAATGTTTAAACTTGATTGAATGAACTTAATCTCTGTAGTTCATGAAACCATCTTTCATGTCTAAGTATTTACTTTTATTTTCATCCATAAATGATATTTTGCTATATAATGTATATCATGAATATCGTGGGTAATAGGTGTGAGAATATTGTGGAAATTAAAACCCAAGATGATTGGGTCAGGATTAAGTTATGAAATGCGAGTTATTAGAAGTGTAAACATGCTACATATCAATAACTTGGGACCTTCCGGTATAGAGGGGACTTCATTGAAATTTCAGTAAATTTTAATATGAAAACCATGAATATATATATATCAGAAAAAAAAATTTCTCTATTTTTGATTGACATGAGAGTGTTGTTTTTTATCTCTAAATAGGGGATGTTACATCAATGATGTGTATGTTCCTCAAGATATCACGCAGGATTCAGTAGAACACTTAGTGGGAAGGATTCAAGCCACCAACTATATCTACTTCACCGATGATGAACTAGATCAAGAGGGAACTAGCCATAACAACCCACTGTATATCACGGTGAAATACAAAGGTTGTGTGATCGCCAAGGTGCTAATAAAAAATGATTTAGTTTTGAACGTGTTGCTAAGGCATGTGCTTGATAAAATGCCTATGGACGCCTCTCATATGAAGCTAAGTACCATGACGGCTAGAGCATATGATGGGTTGTCAAGGCAAATTATTGGAAATATCAACATCAAACTGCTAATTGGTCCCTAACAATTTTAAGTAACTTTATAAGTGATGGATATCCATCCCTCGTACAACATGTTATTGGGAAGACCTTGGATCCATGCAGCACGAGCTAATGCATCCTCGTTACACCAACGGGTCGAGTTCATCATCAATGGAAATTTGATGACAGTGAAGGCCGAGGAGGCTTTAAATATGGTGAGAAACATGTCGGTTCCTTATGTAGAGGTGGAGGAGAGTAATGACAGAAATCTCCATGCATTTGAGGTAGTGAATGCTGAATGGGTGCCTGAGAATACGACATGAAGGAAACTAGAGGTTTCTGAGGCTGTAAAATGGCTGCTAAATACTTTCTGAAGCACAGGCTGTCATTCTACTATGGCCCTATCATGAAAATTCTTAAGAGGATCAACGTGATAAAGATGAAATGCGTCGATCAGAGGTTGAACTTAGGTGTTTTAAGCCTAGAAAGACAGATTTCAAGAGAGCAGCCGAGCTTAAGAGGGAGGTTGGCTCAGGTTGAAGGAATGGAGCCTAATGAAGACTGGATACAACCATGACCCACACAAGTGCTCATGTTACCAGCTATGAAGTCACTGACTTTAGGGAATGTTGCACTGATTTGGGCCTTGCTGATTTAAATTCCACTAGTTGCTTCTTCACCTGGTCTAATGGTCATGTTTGGAGCAAACATGACCGGGTCATGGTCAATCCTCTCTGGTTCTCTTTGCCTTAGCAAGCCTATGTTCACTTTGACAACCCAGGTGCTTTCTCTTATCACTCCCCTGCCTCTGTTCAGCTTGACCCTCAACAGTCTAGAAGGAACAAGAATTTTAAATTCTTTAACATATGGGCTGATCATCCTTATTTTCTGGAGGTTATTTCGCAGTGTTGGAATACTTAAGTCAATGGCTCTTGTATGTACTGTCTCTACAGGAAATTAAAATGCTTAAAGATGCCTTTGAAATAGCTAAACAAACTACATTTTAGTCATATCTCTGAAAGAGTTGCCCGTGCTGAAGCTGATCTAGCTACTTATAAATATCTTCTCCACCATAACCAAGATAATGCTCAGCTTCTATTGCAGGAAAGGAATCTCAGGTCTTCCCTGCTGAATCTAAAACATGCAGAGCAGATGTTCTTTAGGCAGAAGCACAAATCTAATTTTCTTAAGGAAACTGACAAAGGATCTCGCTTCTTCCATTCTCTGATGAGTCAGAAACATCATCGAAATCACATTCCAGTTATTCAAGTTCCCTCTGGTGCTATGACTTCTTCGGGTGCTAAGGTGGGGCATGAGTTTGTTAGATTCTATAAAGGTCTCCTTGGCAGCGCGAAGCATATTGTTCCCATCAATGAATATGTTATTCTTTATGGCCCTTGTCTTGATAATTCTTCCCATGACTCTTTACTTGGCCTTGTGACTAATGAGCTTATCCAGCAAACTCTTTTCAGCATTGGTAATGATAAGTCGCCAGGGCTAGATGGTTACACTTCTCTGTTTTTCTAACGAGCTTGGGGTATTGTTGGAGGTGATTTATGTGCTGCCATTAAAGACTTCTTTGCTTCTGGGAAGATGCTCAAGCAAGTCAACCATTCCATCATTTCCCTTGTTCTAAAATCAACCACTACAAACTTAGCATCAGATTGTCATCCCATCTCTTGCTGCAATGTGACTTACAACGTCATCTCTAAGATCCTTGCTGGGCGTATGGCTCATGTTTTGAATAACATCATCAGCCCTGCTCAGAATGCGTTTCTCGGTGGTAGAAATATGGTCAATAACATCAACCTTTTGCAAGAGCTTCTTTGTCACAATGAGCGCAAGAGATCCTCCCCTAGATGCATTATCAAGATTGATTTTAGAAAGGCGTTCGACACTATTCAGTGGTCTTTCCTACGTAATGTTCTTCTTTTATTGGGCTTCCCAGCTCGTTTTGTTTACCTTGTCATTCAATGTGTGGAGACAGCTTCTTATTCAGTTTTTGTCAATGGTTATTTATTTGGTTTTTAAAAGGGTAGTGCGGTGTTCGTCAAGGGGATCCCATTTCCCCCTATCTTTTCATTGCTTGTATGGAATATTTTTCCAGAATGCTTTCTCTGTGTACTCCGCAGTTTGTCTTCAACTTCCATCCTAAATGTAGAGCTCTTGGGATAAGCCACTTAGCCTTTGCAAATGACATCCTTCTTCTTTGCAAGGGTGATATGATGTATGTTAGCATCTTTTATCAACAACTTCTTTCTTTTGGCCGTATGTTTGGCCTTAATGCTAATGCTTCAAAATCATCTATTTTATATGGTGGGATTGATGAAGCCACTAAGCTATCCTGTCTTCAGCTTACCGGGTATTATGAGGGCCAGTTTCCATTCAAATACCTTGGTGTGCCTCTTAGTCCCCATCGTTTGTTGGCTAGCCAATTTTCTCCTCTCCTGCACAAGCTTGAATCGTCCATTGCATGGTTCAGTTCTGGCTTGCTATATTCCCTGTCCCTGCAATTGTTATTTTTTTTTGTTTTTTTGTTTTTGTTGAAGTCGAGAATAGATAAATATAAAAAAGAGAAAGCATGAACAGTGTGAGCAGAGCTTTAGCTTTAGCTACATAGATTGTAGCCATGGCATCAACCTAATTACAATAAATAAATACAAGAAAACCTAGAACCCTACTATTTGGCCAAGCAAAAACAAACCCACACTAAATCAGAAATTAAGCAGACCATGCCGAAATACATTCATGATTCCTGTATAGATCAGCCCTAGTATACCAAAAGGAAGAGTTGAGATTCCTGATCCATCCTGCAGCAAAGTAAAACAAAAGCCATAGGATATCTGCCCATATTGGCTTTTGATCTTCGAATATCAAGTTGTTCCTAGCATTCTATATAGTCCAGATAGTGCTAAACATAAAGCCCCCCCAAACAGATCTTTCAAACTTACAGTGGTTGCCCTGCAAAAGACCCAGCCATTGACATTGAAGGTCGTAAAGGCCATACGGCATTACCCAGCTCAAACCTCTCCAAGCTACAATTTTGTTCCATAGTTTCCAAACCACTTGGCAATGCAAGAGGATGTGGGATACAATTTCTGAATGCTGCTCACAAAAAGGACACCTGTCCTCCTGAGGGCTTAGAATGTGCCTCTTCACCAGGAAGGCTCTTGTGCAAAGGCCTTCATTTAAGGCCAGCCATAAAGTCATTTCTGTTTTTAGAGGGCAAATGGATTTCCATACATTTGTGACATAAGTTGTAGAACCAGCATACCTGATTCTTTCAAGGGCAAGCATACAAGAGTTGACAGTATAGTCTCCTTCTTTCCCCCACTCCCAAATCAGTGTCTTCTTTCAATCGATGAATAACTGCAAGATTAAGATCAGACATTAATCTTTGAACCATCAGGGTCTCACTAGCTTTGAGGGGCCTTCTCCATTTCAGATTCCAATACCAAGTATCCTCTAACCAGTATCCCATCTGACTAACAAACCCTGATTTTAAGGAGGACAGGTGGAAGAGGGCTGGATAAGAATTAGCTAAGCAAAAGCCAGTCAACCAAGTATCTAACCAAAATTTAACATGATTACCATTACCCATTTTAAGTTTACAAGCAGCTCGAATAAGAGAGCTATCAAGATCCAAGCTGGTAATAATAGAGCTGATTCCTCGCCAAATCCCTGAAAGTTTTTTCTTGAAAGTGGGCATCCCATTTATAAACTGAGGTCTATATTTTGCTTTAATAAAATCTGTCCAACTAGCTTTATCATTGCTTCCTAATTTCCAAATCCACTTGAAGAGGAGAGCTTTGTTCTTTGCTGATATATTCCTAACGCCTAGACCGCCCCTTTCCTTTTCTTTTGCCACTATATCCCAAGCAAGCCGATGAATTTTCCTATTATCAACACTCCCACCCGAAAAAAATCGATTCTGCATGGTTGTGATCTTGCGTGCCACTGTCTTTGGAATGCAGAAGATGGACATGTAATAGAGAGGAATGGCAGGGATTACACTTTTAATCAAAATTGTTTTCCCAGCCAGTGATAATAACCTCCCCTTCCAAGAGTTGAGCCGTCCTCTAATTTGAGAGAGAACAGGTTTCCATGTGGAAATCCTTTTGGGATTAGCACCTAGAGGAAGCCCCAAGTATTTGATAGGGAGAGTATCACATCTACACCTGAGAACACCAGCAATCCCTTCAACATATATCCCATCCACCCCCGCACCCACCAAACTACTCTTATGGAAGTTAACATTAAGCCCTGAGCATAAACTGAACCAATGTAACATTCTCTTGGTATTTAGCAGACATTGAAGATCATTCGGAAGGAAGAGAAGAGTGTCATCTGCAAATTGCAGATGATGAATATATGTTGTTCCTGCAGATTCCACACCATACAAAGCACCCATTTTCAGGCTCCTGCTGATGAGAACTGATATGCCTTCAACTGCCAAACAAAAGAGAAAAGGGGAGAGGGGATCCCCCTGCCGCAGACCACAAGATGCTGTAAACTCAGAAGTAGGTGAACCATTGATTAAAACAGATAGTCTTGTAGACGAGACACATGCCATAATCCATTTCCTCCAATGAGCACCAAAATTCATGTAACCCATAACATCATTAAGATAGGACCAGGACACAGTATCAAAAGCTTTTCTGAAATCAAGTTTAAGAAGGAAACCTTGACAGCTTCGAGATTTCATGGAATCCAGCATTTCATTGGCAATAAGGACTGAGTCCAGAATGTTTCTGCTAGCAATGAAAGCTGACTGGGAGGGACTAACCACACTCTGCATAACTGCTTTTAGTCTAGTGGCGAGAATCTTAGCAATAATTTTATATAGCCCATTTAATAAACTAATAGGTCTGTAGTCATTAAAAGAGGAGCTGCCAGTAACTTTTGGAATTAAAGCAATATAACTGGTGTTAATACCTTTAGGAAGGTAGCCTCTCCTAAAGAATTCAAGAACCATTGTGAACAGGTCATGTTGCATTAGCTCCCAGAATTTCTTATAAAAATTGAAGTTGAACCCATCCAGTCTTGGGGCTTTGGAGCCTTCACTGCTGAATATGCCCAGATGAACCTCTTCTATAGTAACCTCTCTTTCAAGCCAGGCTGCTTGGTTTTCACTGAGCTTCATAAAGTCTGCACTGCCCATTGTGGGTCTTGTAGTCAAAGATTCAGAGTAGATGTTTGAGAAATATGCTTTGGCTCCTTCTTTGATTTCATATGGACTGGAGAGAATCTTCCCATTGTATGTGAGCTGACGAATATAGTTTTTGCATCCCCTAACTTTTGCTGAAATGTGAAAGAACCGAGTGTTTCTGTCCCCCAGCTTGAGCCAAGACTGTCTTGCCTTTTGTCGCCATATGGATTCAACATATCTACAGAGTTTCCATTGCATTCCCTTTAGCTCATATAGCCTTTGTTGTTCTGAGTCAGAAATCCTGCCACTTTTAGCCTGATCCTCAAGGACCCGAATAGAAGACTGGATATTTTGCAGAGCCCAGTCTTGATTCCCAAACTCAATTTTATTCCACTGGCCTAGCTTCAGACGCAAAGCACTAATTCGTTTGATCACCTGAAAGTCACCAGGGATATTATGCACAATTTCCTACCAGAAGGCCTTCAGAGTGTTTTGGAAAGATGGTGTCATGAGCCAACAGTCTAAACATTTGAATGGCTTCCATCCCCAATTAACTTGTTCCTTACCAACAATCAGGGGACAATGATCTGAAAGACCATGATCCAGTCTAATCAGCTTCAATGAACTAAAGTGAGATAGGCATTGTGTGTGAGCAAATGCTCTATCTAGCCTACTCATAGAACCACCTCTAAACCAGGTAAAACGATGATTCACCATCGGGTATTCTACCAATTCACAACCATTAATAAAAGTTTGGAATTCTGCAGCCCCTCTCTTGTCTAGCAGACCACTACTTCTATCTGTCTTGGATAAGGTCTCATTAAAGTCACCTATTAAACACCAAGGGTAGTCCGAAAATGCATGTTTAAGTTCAGTAAGTTCTGACCAGGATGCTGCTCTTTCAGCTCTAGAGCCAGCTCCATAATACCCAGTAATCACGCAATCGAAAGCATCATCAACAAAGGAGCCAAATAAGCTAATCCAGCTCCCAGCATATTCGATTGAATATCCTCATCCCACATGGCTAACAACCCACCTGATCTACCCTGAGCCTCTATGCTGAACCATTTAATATTTTGGCCATGCCACAGACTATAGACCAAAGAGTCCGAGCATGAAAGTTTAGTTTCAATAATAAAACATACAATAACATTAAAATCTTTAATGTATTTGTTAGTAGCCTTTCTTTTAGAACTAGATCCCAACCCGCACACATTCCAACTAAGAATCATAAAAGGCATATAAAACCATGCACAGATGCATAAAAGCCTACTGGACATACCTGTCCCAATGGTCCTACTCTGCGTCAATGGCCTCTTTTATCATGACTTCAATACTCTCTCCAGTTGTTCCTATTTCAATACCCAATTTCTGGCCAATTTCTTTCATAACCCCAACCTCATCATAAGTTGTAGGAAGGTCTGGTGGTGGCTGAGATAGTTGGAGTCTTTGGTTGACAGCTCTGATGCATGAGTCGATTGAGTCTTCATTTCCAGCACTATTACTAGAATCAGTTGAAATGGCTGCCTTCCTGTGACCCTTATAACATTTGGTGGTACCAATTTGTTTACCATTTCTGAAAGTCATGCTGCGGCCTAGGTTTGATGTAGGCCAACTCTGCTGATCTTCTTCCATGACAGACATGTTGGCTGTTCCTTTTTCCTTGTCTGCACAAGGAATATTAGAAATCGTAGGGGTAGATGTCTGCCATTTCCCTCCTGCAGTCATATCGTGAAGCATGTAATCAAAACCGTGTGCATCCCTTTCTTTCTCTGCCTCACAACTGCTAAAACACTGCATCATAATCGCTTTTGTGACATATGCTAGGTCCGTAAAGGAGGAGTTCTTGTTTGCAGACATATATGGTTGCTCCTTTGTAGCCACAATCTCTAAATCACTTGGAGATGAAGTGCAATCCAGCTCAGAATCAAACTCTTGATTAACCCCAATGGAGTAAATGAGTGCAGGCCTCATATTTAATCTCCGAGATGCTAATTTCCACTTTTTCCTTATCTATCTTGAGATTAACTGTTCCATTAATAGAAACCATGGGTGGCTTGCCTACCAAGATTGTTAACCCCGATATAGTTCCTTTACTAACAGAAGTCAAGTCATACCCAAGGACCTTACAGTCTCCCCCCACTAGTCGGTTAATGCATTCCATATTCCAAGCTATAATGGGGAGACCAGAGATAAGTAACCAGGAGAAAATGTCAGAGGCCTTATCCGTGATGCACCAAGGTCTTAAGTCTTCAAAATATTGTTTCCAAAATTCCTTCTCTTCATCTGCCACAAGCTGCATATCTTGTTGTGTTTTGAAGGTGAGGATTGCTTTTGACGCCCTTAGGAACCGAAAGCCTTCCATGTTGTGCAAGGTCATCAACATCTTATTTTTAATCTTAGCATAATTCGTACCATTTGAAATAAGCCCAACCAGACTACGACTCAGCTATTCACGATCTTCCTCACTTGTTTGGTATGTGACGTTCCTTACTGGTTTCTCATTTACCACCTCTTTGTAAGAACGCCCATCCCTTTGCTTTATTGGAACTTTGATGGATGAAAACGTTGGCACATGGGTTGTTCTTTGTTTTACAACCTGGTGTTGATACTTGGCAATGTTAACACGGAGTTTGTAAGAAGAGAACCATATATTGTTAAGCTTCTTTGTGATATCTGCTTCAGGGTCGCTGAGAGATAAGAAGCCAAACCTTTTCCCAGATTTAATGAGCCTTTTTTAGACAAAGAGCTCTGTGATTGTTCCATATCTTTGAAATTCCTTCCTAAGCTCTGTGAAGGTGAGCCATGAGGGGAAACATTCAAAATAAAAGGTTTGCGCAACAGGATGATCAAAATTTTTGTGTAAAAACCCCTGAGTGGGTAGAACAAGACTCTAATGAGAGGGAACTCTGGTTTGAAGCAGCAGAAAGGTCTGGGTGGATGATGGAGGGGTTTTTTTTGTATTGGGTAAGTGGATTTGATGTTTGGGTATGTTGTTCCCAGAACAGTCCTTTGAGGGTGGGGCTCGGTGTTAGTGTGTCTATTGGTGTCTTTGTGGGGTCATCAAGGCAAAAAAGAGGTGGCGGCGTAGATTTTGTGAGGAAGTGAGTTTTGGTTAGGATAGGGATGGTGGGGGACAGAGGAGAGGGGGAGGGAGAGAGGGAGAGCATCTTGGGGAGTAATTTAAAACTAAGTAAATTACAGATCTACTTCTCTTTCTCCTCCTCTGCGTTTCGGATCTGCTTCTCTCCACAGATTGGTTTTTTTCCTTTGCTTTCTTGTTCTTCTATGTTTCAGGTGGTGGCAGAGTTGGAGGTGTTGCCATTGTGTAGCTGCTGATGGCTTGTGATGGCTGCGGTGGAGCTGCGGTGGAGAGGGGATAGCTGTCCGGTCTTCACTCCTCTTGGCAGATCTGGTGGGAATCGGTGCTGATGCTGTTGGAGATGAGAGGTTGTTCTGTTGGCTTTATTAGTGCTTTCAGCTCTTCTGCTTGATCTACTATACAAAGACTCCATGGATCTGAAGCTCTTCCATCTGGCATCAAGTCTTCTACTTGGCGAGGCTACGGTTGAAGGCGACCACCTCCTCCGTATTTCTTAAGACTTGAGCATTTCCATCTGGCATCATCTTTATTGGGACCAAGAAACCACTCCCTGAATATCCTCAAAAACAATGAATGAGAGAAGCCATCCTCTAGTTATCAACAAGATTAACAGCCTTTGTCACAGCTTCCTCTGGTCTGGCAACCATTTCTCTAAGCACTCTGCTCTTGTTGCCTGGCATAAAGTGTGTCTTCCTCATTCTGAAGGAGGTCTTGGGCTTTTAGACATCAAGGCAAGAAACAAGTGTTTTTTAGCTAAGCATCTGTGGAATATCCATCAAAAATTTGATTCTCTTTGGATTCGCTGGGTTGATCATTTCTATCTTCCACATAACTCTATATGGGCTATGGGGACGCAGAAATCTTCTTCTCCTCTATGGAAATCCATTATTTCTCTTAAAAATCAACTGTTAGTTCATCTTGGAGGTATTTCTGACGCTATCGATACTCTTTATGGTTGGTATCATGGATTGGGGTCTTTCACTATTCATGCTCATGAGTTATTTCGGTTTAAAGATAATGCTGTCAGCTGGCATAGAGTGGTATGGGAGCAATGGTCTTTACCATGGTATAAATTTATTAATGGCTAGCTGTCCTTGGTAAGCTCAAAACTAAAGATCGGCTCAGCTTTCTCTCCACATATCCTATTTTTGTCCTTTGTAACCGAGAGGAGGAATCCCATGCCCATATGTTTTTCAGCTGTGATTGGACTTCATTGTTATGGAGTCGTATAAAGTAGTGGCTTCGGCTAAATCGATCTATGTGCTCTCTCTCTGGCGCTATTAAAGGTCTTTCTGATAGAGGTAATGGGTTGCACCAATGAATGAAACGTGTTGCTCTTGCTCTCCTTGTGCACTTAATTTGGAATGAAACAAACATATATTTGAGCATGTATCTAAATTAGTTGACGTTGCCTTCCACAAGTTTCGAATTCAGTTCTTCATGGTTCTTCATTTCCATGAGAATCGTTCTCTTTCTGCTGCTTGATTGCATGGTGCTATTTTGACCATGCATGTTGTACATGCTGGAATTCTATTGTCGGGCCTGCCATTATCCTCTTCGGGTTTTGTTCCTATTGATAATTTTGTATTATGTATATTTTTATGGTTTTTTATTTTGTTTCATGTTGTATCTAATTGGTTAGTCTAGGCACTTCCCCTAAAGACGGGTTCCTAGTCTAACCATCTTTAGTCTGCTTTCGGGTTTTTCTTTTGTTTTGGGAGAATGTTCCTATTGTTCCCATCTGTGTTTTATACTTTAGGTTCTTGCGGGTTCCAAAGTTGTAATTTTTTATCTTTTATATATTCTTACATTTTATAAAAAAATAAAAAAAGGCTGAGAGGGAAGTTGAAAGGATGAGCAAAGAATTTAGTGGCACTACCATCCATTGTTTAGAAGAGGTCAGCAAACAAGAGTCGAAGGAAGGGTTGGAAGCTGAAGAAAGCCCAGACAAAGTGCTACCCCAACTAACTGTAGGTGCTCTAGAAGAAAGCTTGCTCGAATTTGTGAGAATACTAGTGGAAGGGGAAGAGTTGAACAATTGGGAAATTCAAGGAGTCTTGACTGTCTTTAAAAAGTAATGTTTGTTTGTTGCTTTCTTTTTCATTATTATTGCATTTGGTTTGAGTAATTGGGTGTTGCCAACAATCGTGGCTCAAGATGTTGGCAATGAGGTTTTGTTATTGAACCCTTCTATCCTTTCAAGTTTTAATAAGATCACGTGTTCTGTTTTTTCCTATTTCATTTTGCACTCATAACTAAGGGACTTTCCACTTTCAGGAAATCTGAAAGCAGATCATCAATAAACTTACAAACCGACTGCATTTTGAATAATTGGTCTAATTTCGAAAAAATCATAATTCTAATGGATGAGGAGGAATGTGGTGAGGAAGACATCGAAGAGTTCACAAAGGTTATAGAACAGTCTGAACACACATGGAAGTCGACAAAAGAGGGACTAGAATTAATAAATGTAGGCACTGGGCATAACAAAAGGGAGTTGAAAATAGGGATGTTAATCGCTGCAGATATGAATGAGTTGGTCACCCTCTTTACTAGAATATGTGGAAAGTTTTGCCTGGTCATACGCTGATATGCCGGGCTAGGATACTGAAATAGTGGTACATAAGCTACCTTTAATTAAGGGTTGCAAGTCAGTCAAGCAAAAGCTAAGAAGGACAAAGCCTGATGTGCTGCTCAAGGTTAAAGAAGAGATAATAAGACAGCGGGATGCTAGTTTCTTGGAGGTAGTAGAATATTCCGAGTGGGTGTCTAACATCGTAGTAATGCCCTAAAAGTACAATAAAATCAGGGTGTGTGTGGATTTTCAAGATTTAAATAGGGCAAGCCCAAAGGATAATTTCTCGTTACCCCACAAAGATGTGCGGGTGGACAATGCTGCCAAGAGTTCCACTTACTCTTCATAGATGGATTCTCTGGGTATAATCAAATTAAAATGGTTGAACCAGATAAGAGAAAGACAACATTTGTCACCCTATGGGGAACTTACTGTTATAAAGTGATATCATTCGGGTTGAAGAATGCTGGAGCAACTTACCAAAGGGCAATGGTAGCACTTTTTTCATGATATGATGCACAAGGAGATCGAGGTTTATGTGGATGACATGATCGCAAAGTCCAAAGATGAAGGAAGCCACATTCCATCTTTGAAGAAATTGTTCGAAAGGTTGAGAAAGTATTAGTTGAAGTTCACTCCCGCGAAGTGCACATTCGGTGTGAAATCGGGCAAAGTCCAAAAGGCATTGGTAGGTTTTTAGGGCACTTGAACTATATTGCCCGTTTTATCTCATAACTGACAGTCACTTGTAAGCTGACTTTTTGACAACTCCAAAAGAAGAATCCTGGAATGTGGGATGCAGATTGCCAAGAAGCTTTTGATAAAATCAAGCAGTACTTGCAAAAACCACCATTATTGGTACCACCCGTGCACGGAAGACCTCTCATCTTGTATTTAATAGTGACCGAATTCACCATGGGTTGTGTGCTTGGACAACTGGACGAGTTAGGAAGAAAAGAGCAAGCCATCTACTATTTGAGTAAGAAGTTCACAGAGTGCGAATCCCGTTACAGTATGGTAGAGAAATTATGTTGTAGTCTGGTGTGGATTGTGAAGAGACTGCGGCAATTTATGTTATTGCTGAGCAGAATAGCCAGATGGCAAGTACTGCTGGCTAAATATGATATCATCTATATGACAAGAAAATTAGTAAAGGAAAGCGCAATGGTCGATCATTTAGCCAATAATGCCATTGAGGATTATGAACCATTGAACTTCAACTTCCTTGATGAAGATGTGCTAGTAACAGAAAGAGAAGAGAAGAGTGATTGGTGGACCATGTATTTTGATGGTGCAGTGAATGTATCTGGCAACGGGGCAGGTATTGTGATAATTTCCCCAGAAGGAAAGCAATATCCCATCTCAATAAAACTACATTTTAGTTGTGCAAAAAACACAATTGAGTATGAGGCTTGTATCCATGGATTGGAAGGGGCATTAGAGACGGGGATAGGAAAATTAGAAGTATATGGAGACTCGATGTTGATAATTTGTCAGGTAAATGGTGAATGACAGACAAAAGATGAAAAATTGAGTCCGTACCAGGAATACCTCTCCAAATTGGTTGAAAGCTTCGATGAAATAGAATTTACTCATTTGGGGAGGGACAAAAATCAGTTTGCTTATGCTTTAGCTACCCTAACTTCTATGGCTATAATTGGTGGTGGTGCCAAAATTCAACCTATAAGCATAGAGATCATAAATTTTCACGCTCACTGTTGTTTAATAGAAGAAGAAGAGAACAGTAACCCATGGTACACGGATATAAAAGGGTTCATCCAACATCAAAAGTACACATTGGGAGCCTCGAAGATAGATAAAAAGACTTTGAGAAGAATGGCTATGGAATACTACATAGACGAGGAAATTTTGTATAAAAGGTCATTTGATGGGACCTTGCTGAGGTGTCTGAGCGATCTGGAAGCCAACAAAGCCCTGCAAAAAGTGCACGAGGGAATTTGTGCTACCCACGTAAACGGACACATGATGGCTAAGTAAATGTAAAGAGCAGGTTATTTTTGTTGTCCATGGAGAAAGATTGCATAAATTTTGTCCGGAGGTGCCACAAATGTCAAGTGTATAGTGACAGAGTCAATGCATCGTCGACACCTTTATCTAACATGGTGTCCCCTTGGCCCTTAGAAATGTGGGGAATATATATGATTGGGCCTATTAATCTGAAAGCCAGTAACGGACATCGTTTTTATCCTTATAGCGATTGATTACTTCACCAAATGGGTAGAGGCCTGCTCATACGCCCATGTGACTCAAAAGGTAGTCAAACGGTTCATCAAGAAAGATCTACTCTGTACATTTGGGGTACCCAAAAGAGTAGTGACCGATAATGCCCAAAACTTCAATGGAAAGATGATAACAAAGTTATGCACCAAGTGGAGAATCAAGCTTTCCAATTCATCCCCTTACAGACCTAAGATGAACGACGTCGTAGAAGCTGGTAATAAAAATATAAAGAAGATTGTTCAGAAAATGGTGATTACTTACAAAGATTGGCATGGATGGCTTCCTTATGCTTTCCATGCATATTGAATAACAGTGAGGACATCAACGGGGGCTACGCCATACTCTCTAGTATACGAAATAGAGGCAGTGGTACCATTGGAAGTAGAGATTCCCTCTTTAAAGGCCCTCATGGAATCCAGGTTCGAGGAGACTGAGTGGGCCAAGAGATGATATGAGCAGCTAAATATCATCAGTGAGAGAAGGTTAGCCTCAATTTATCACCACCAGTTGTATCAAAGAAGGATGGCTAAAGCATATGATAAGAAAGTTCAACCAAAGGAGTTCAAAGAAGGAGATCTCATATTGAGGAAAATCCTACCACTACCAGAAGAAGATCATAGTAAATGGGTGCCTAATCATGAAGGTCCCTACATAGTGAAGAAGGCATTTTCAGGATGAGCATTGATACTGACAAGAATGGATGGAAAAGATGTAGTCAGGCCTATGAACTATGATTCTATAAAGAAATATTATATATGAAGTATAAGTTCTTGTCAAATCAATGAAAAAGGGTTGGGCCAATAAATTCTCTTTGCATGTTTTTCATAGAAAGTGCTTGCAAGTACCAAAGAACCCACAAATTTACCCTTGCAACCTCGCGTGATCTCATAGACTTAATTCATTTCTTCTACCCAAAAGCTTTTCCACATTAGAGTTTTGAAAAAATTGAACTTGCATTTTGATTTCAAAAATAATTTGATGTTCATTTAAAACGATATTTTTGACATTCTATTTGTAGAATGACACGTGAATCAATCAAATCCTTCATTGAGGTGAATAAACTCTGAACCAAAGTGCATGGATAAAAAATGAACTTTCACCTTCAAACTATGACCCTTGAGCCTTGTGCTTTAAATGTATGCATAATGGTATGTAGTGGACTTGTTGTTCATAAACTCATGAAATGCATTTCTTTGCAAAATTCTATATCATCACACTGGATGAGGTCAAAGTTTATTGATCTTAAATGCTTGCGCTTGAAATGAGGAAAGGCCATCTTTGTTATTCCTTTTACATTCCAAAAGAGTATATCCCTTATGGTTCTTTTTTGAGCCTGGATAATGTTTTTTTCATGAAAAATGCCGACTAGGATCATACCCCACACTAAGGGCAAGTGAAAATTTCGATGAGAAAAGATTAAAAAGCCATGAGAAAGCTGAAAAGGCAAAGGAGCCCAAGAAACTCAAATGCTAGGGGTCATGCCCAAATCACAAGAATGAGTGATAACTAATATAAAGTGAGTATGCTCTAGAAAAGAAAAAAAGGGGGCGAATCAAAGAAAAACGGCAAAAGAAAAAATGAAAGACATAAAAAGTCAAACTACTGATAGTGATCCTTAGTCTTTGAAACCCTGAAACACTCTTTGAGCCTTACAAATCCTTTTCGTTCATAGCCAAAAACCACCGCCTATGTTATATGCCTGTAGAAGTCCTTTCTAATCAAGCAAGCAAGCAATCTAGAACAATAAGCAATGCTCTCAAAATGCAAAGAGTACCTTTTCATAGGAGTCATGACATCAAGAACAAACTACTCATTGTTATTCATGTTGATAAAATGAGTGTTCAAAAAGAGACCAGTTTTTCTAAAACAAAACCTCGAGCTTTTTCTCGAGCCCTTCACTTTGAAAACCCATAAAAACAGAAAGTCACCTCATGACATACTTTCACCAAAGATAAAATCGCCAAACACAAGAGCAAATAATCTCTTTTCCAAAGAAAAAAAACCTGAGAGTTGGAAGATTTCAAAAGCAAATTGTTTTAAACTTACATCAAAACATTTTTTGTTCTTAAAATGCAAGATCAAGATTTCAAGATTCATTCTGGACAAATATTCCTTCGCCAAACTGAAAAGGATAGAAATGAGAGAATAGTTTCTGAAAATCATTATTTGTCTAAGTCAGGGCACGCTTAGGGGCGATGACTAGTAAAGGGAGCAATATTGTTTTTAGAAGGAAAATTAATCCCTTATAAAAAAAAAAAGAGGAACATTTGTTACAACAAGACAAGGGGGCATTTTGATTTATAAAAGTTAGCTTGATCCTTTCAGCAAGTGACACTGAATATATTTAGAAGTGAGATGAGGAGTAATGAATGATCCTCTCAAATCATTTAATGTGACAAAAAATCTCTAAACAAGCAAGTGTGTCACGATGGGCACCATGAAGGCTGAGTTATGTAAACGAATCTGGGAAGAGACTTATTAGGCCAACTTGAGTGGGCTAGAAGCCAAAACGATGAAGATGACCCAAATAAGAGGTAACAAGTCCTCATTAATCAAGCACCAAAAAGATTAAGAAAAAATAGGGGCCTATATTTCAAATCAGGAAAAAATGCATGCATACCATCTAAACTTTGAGACATTGGACAATGAGTTCTGCAAATTTCACAGGAGAAATCCTTGATGGGATCCATCAAAATGGAAGGCCACCTTGAAATGGCCAAGAATTGAAAATCCTTTTGAACATTTCTCGTGTTTGAGAAATTTGTGACCTAGGCAGGCCGCCCGTGAGAATTAGGCCACCCAAAAAAAAAGTCTCTCAATATTTTTCCACCACCTTTCATTTTCCATCCCTAGGGTAGTGCGTTTCCTAACCTTGCCTCCTTGCGGGTGCGTATGTGAACCCTCAACCATCTAAGTTATTGCGCCTCTAAGCCCTCACCTCCTTTTCAAACACGCCTTTGAGCCCTCACCTCCTTTTCAAACATGCCTTCGAGCCCTCGCTTCCTTCTTTAGTGCGCCTTCGAGCCCTCATCTTCCTTTCAAGTCCAACATTGGCAAGACTGTTGGTGTCCCAATCCAACCAAAACACAGAGTCTCAAACCATATCCTCATAAAGATCACTGCCCCAGGAAGATAAGGATCAAACTCAAGTATCCAAGTCCTAGTGAAACACCAACGTGTCCCTTCCAGCCGTGCTTATCCAAAGACAAGTCGTGCGCAGAGAGAAGACTCAACACATCCCCTATAAATCCAAAGCTCTGGGACGGAAGAAAGGGAGGAGAGAAAAAAAGCAGAGAGATGTTAGAATAGAAAAAAGAGGAGAGAATCCATAACAAAAAACAAAAAACACAAGAGCAAAGGGAGGAGAGACTGAAAGGAGAAGGAAGAAGAGAACATTTTCCAGTCGGTGCTAGGACCATTACCTTCATCTTCATCTTCATCTTTGCTAGGTAAAGCTTCCTTCCCACTCTGTTTTTGAGCTTTTCAAAACAGTGTGAAGGTAATTAATTACCTTCGCACTGTGCAATGCATGTGTGAGTTAGTTCACGCATGCCTGCTACCTAGCCGGGTCACTGGCTTTGGCCAGTGACCAGGCTAGGCCGACTGGGTCCAGCCCAACCCATACCGATTGGGCTAGACCCAACCCTTAAAAAATAAGGTTGGTCAGGTCTGGGCTTTAGGCATAGTCGACCTAAATTGTGGGAGGAGAAATATAGAACGTGATTAACTATTCGGGTTCAGAATAGTTAATGATATCAGCGGGTGATTTCGATATCTGTAAAATTTATGGGACTTGATTAGCTTTTCGAGGTGAAAGCTAATGATGTCAAGAATCTTTGACATTGACATACTCGAGGACCTCCCAAGGTAACATGGAACATTGATTAACTATTTTGGCCCGAAAATAGTTATTGACACCAACGATCATATTAGTGACGACATTTTCCTGAATTTTATTAGTTGACCCCAGGACGAACAACTAAAGACACTAATGAGGGTCATTACTATCGACAGTAGTCTTCCCATTGTGGGGAGAAGTGGCAGGGTGGATACCCTCGATCAGAGCTTGGATTACAAAAAAAAGGGGGACATGGCTAAAGGAAACAAATTTGCTAATCCTTAAAAAGGGCTAGTTGTGGTGTATAGAATTGCATATGACTTAAGTGGGTAGATGTGTTGTATAATTTTTATTTCGTGAAATTGTTGTATTTTATTTTTGTAATTATATGAAAAATTTATGTTTTGCAGGTTCCTCCCATTCACGTCAGGAGTAGAATTTAGGTTCTTTGATCTCTTATTGTATAAGTTAGGAACTTAGGGATTATCCATGTAATTTTGTTATGCAATAAACATGTAACCTGAATATAATAGTATACTCGTATTATTTTTGTGTTTGTAATATTAAATGTATCAATTTATGCTTGGGATATTATAATGTACTAGTTTATGTTTAGAATACTAAACTATGTTGTGTTTATATATGAAATTTCAACACTTGGATGGTTCTCTTAATTAGTAATTTATGCATGTGATATGAGGAGATTGAGTATGAAGTTTTGTCCTGAGTATATTCTCGAATGAATTAAATGTTGAATTGGACCTATTGTGGATGTGTTTATGGGTGGGATGTGATTATAAATGCATGCAGGATAAATTGTCGATAACTAGGACCTCCCGGTATAAGGGAGACTCTGCCAAAATTTTGTTAGAAATTTTGGTGAACTCAATGTAAAAAAAAATAAAAATTATGCTCCATTTACCCTTTACATGGAAGTTAAATGGATAAATTAATTTAACAATTGAGGCTGATATAGTTGGTATCAGAACTAATGGTTGAAGTTTTAGGGATTGAAATACTGGTGTCATTTTGGAAACATGTTGCAGGATGGCTTATACACGACAGGAAGTAAGAGCGGACTCGTCCCCTATGCAGGGGAGAGAGTATGGTTCACTATATGGGAACGAAAATGAAGGGGATCTACTAATGGACACAGCCTCCTACCAACCTACAGCGTCAGCCCATTCAGAGAGGGGAGAATCAGGGGGCATCAAGATGACCCTACCTCTCATCGGACAGAAGTGTTACTACCTAGAGCAGCGGGTGGCCAAGGACCAGAAAACAGGCCATCGCTAGTGGCACTGACGGTCACCTCGAATCCATATTTAGACCCCATATTTCTAGAGCAATTGGTCAAGGCAGTAGCAATAGGGATGGCCGCAAGTGCATCCAATTTCACTCCTCAAACAAAAAAGAGTAGTCACCCTGGTTCAATAGGTGAAGGGCATGCGAGAAATGGGTTGCACAACCTATTCAGGGGAAGAAGACGCTGAAGTAGCAAGACATTGGTTGAGGAAGGTAGAAAGGATCATAGATCAAATGCAAGTGCTAAAGGAAATTCGAGTAGATTGTGTGATCTAGCTATTAATAGAGAGTGCCCACTCCTAGTGGGAGACTATTAAAGAAAGAAGGAAAGGAGAAGAATTGAGGTGGAAAAACTTTAGAGAAGAATTTGAGGAGCGATACTACTCCTGACAGCACTAGAAAGATAAAGAATATTTGTTCCTGGATCTGAAACAGGGGAATATAACCGTCCTGAAGTATGAGAGGAGGTTTTAGGACTTATCTATCTTTGCCATCACCTATCTTCCCACTGAGCATCATTAAGTGGAATGGTTTCGGGATGGGCTTAGGTAGGAGCTGAAATTAATTTTGGTGGCTATGCAGTTTCAGTTTGTCTGAGAGTTAGTGTGAGTTGTTCAGAGTATGGAGAGAGTAATGAATGACACCCTAAGGTCAACAAATGAGCAAAGTCAAACTATGGGATTCAAAATAAGGGACTTCATACCTCCTATAGGGAGGAATCCTCCTCTGAAGAAAGGAAAAAAGTGGGTCATCATTTAGGTCACTTCTAAGAAGAGGGGGGAGTTTTTTTCATAGTAGGAGTTCAAGAGATGATAGACGAGTTAATGTTGGGGGATCTATAGGAGGTCAGACCTGCCAGGGGACAAGTGTTATAAGGGGTGGAGCAGAGGGGACCTGTCTACCCATTATGCAAAAGATATAACTAGAAACACCCTAGGGATTGTTCAGCTACACTAGGAAGATGTTATGTTTAGGAAGAGTTTGTTTCAATTATAGGGAAACGGGTCACAGAAAGAAAAAATGTCTGCATAGAGCCACTGAAGGAGTACAAGGACATGGGATGGCTACCCAAAGCCAACAACAGTTAGTGACAGTTGATCGGTTTGTACGACCTACTCAATCGGGGATAAGTGCCAATAAAGGCCAACCCTGGTTCTAGGAGGAAAGGATTCGAGACAGAATATAC
Organism: Populus nigra; assembly: GCF_951802175.1. Classification (NCBI taxonomy): domain Eukaryota; kingdom Viridiplantae; phylum Streptophyta; class Magnoliopsida; order Malpighiales; family Salicaceae; genus Populus; species Populus nigra. Next base: position 33,216,064 of record NC_084853.1, on the reverse strand, counting down.
CACATGACTCAGGAAGATGTGGGGGCAATGCTAGATGTCATAGTAAGTACACTACAATTAGGTTTAATACAATTTTATGCTTTAATGGATCCTGGGGCTAGTTATTCCTTTATGGCCCATCGAATTGTTAGTAATTTAAATGTGTTACCAAGTAGATTGAATGTATGGATGGTAGCTAGCACACCTTTGGGGAAAAATATAAACATTGATGAGGTATACAAGGGAGTGAAACTATACATTAAGGGTATAGAGCTAAAGGTGGACCTTATGCCTTTAGAATTATATGATTTTGACTTGATTTTGGGAATGGATTAGTTGAATAGATATAGGGCACAAGTAGATTGTTTCACAAAGACCGTAACCCTCCAAGATGTGAGTGGCAAAATGGTAGCATTCAAGGAAGAGAAAAGGGTGATTCTGAACTCTATAATCTCGGTCATGACAACCAGAAAACTGATTAGAAAGGGATGCCCTGCTTAGTTGTCTCATGTAAGATAATTAAAGAAGGGAAGCATAGAATTAGCAAATATCCCTATTGTAAAAGTATTTTTGGACGTGTTTCCAGAGGAGTTACCGGGGCTACCTCCAATTAGGGAGATTGAGGTTTCCATTAAGACTGTTCCGGGGGTCAACCCTATAGCACAGTCCCCTTATAGAATGGCCCTTATAGAACTAGCCGAACTGAAGATTCAACTTTAGGAGTTACTGGACAAAGGGTTCATACGGCCGAGCAATTTACCTTGGGGAGCCCCAGTGCTATTCCAGTTATGTATCGACAATCGCCAGCTAAATAAAGTGACGGTAAAGAGAAGTACCCACTACCATGGATAGATGATTTGTTTGATCGGTTGAAGGGTGCGAGAGTATTCTCAAAGATAGATTTGAGATCGGGATATCATCAATTAAGAATCAGAGAACATGACATACAGAAGACTGTCTTTAGAACCCGTTATGGCCATTATGAATTCTTAGTGATGCCTCATACGTTAACAAATGCCCCGACGGTATTTATGGACCTAATGAATCGAGTGTTTCGGCTTTATTTAAATAAAGGTGTGGTAGTGTTTATTGATGATATACTGGTATATTCAAGTTCTTATTTGGAACACGAGAAGCATTTAGGAAGGTGTTGGAGATATTGAAAGAAAATAAATTGTATGCAAAATTGGATAAATGTGAGTTCTAGCTCAAAGAGGTGATATTTTTGGGACATGTTATTTTAGCGGGGGGAATATGTGTGGACCCAGGAAAAGTAGAGGCAATTCTAAAGTGGGAGAAGCCCACAAATATGACCAAAATCCGAAGCTTTTTAGGCCTCACATGGTATTATATGAGGTTTATTGAAGGGTTTTCTACAATAGCATCACCTATGACCAAGCTGATTCATAAAGAATTAAGGTTTATTTGGTCAAAAGAATGCGAGGAGAATTTTTAGGAGTTGAAAAGAAAGCTCACATCAGCCCATGTTTTGGCCCTTCCTTCTAGAACAGTAGGGTTCATATTTTACAGTGATGCCTCGAGAAGGGGTTTGGGATGTGTGTTAATGTAGCATGGGAAGGTGGTTGCCTATGCTTCTAGACAGTTCAAGCCACATGAAGTGAACTATCCGGTCCATGACCTGGAACTTGCAGTAGTAGTATTTGCCTTACGGGTATGGAGACACTATTTGTATGGACACACAAGTCCAAATTTTCACCGACCATTAGAGTTTGAGGTATTTAATATCGTAAAAGGAGTTAAACATGCGATAAAGGAGATGAGTGGAATTGATAAAGGACTACGACTGCGTAATTGACTATCATCTTGGCAAAGCCAATGTAGCAGCGGACGCCTTGAGCCGAAAAAGGAAGGCGGTGGCGGGTTATATAGGAAATACAGAATAAGAGAATTTGATGGAATGGAAAATGATGGGTTTGCTGACACGATCAAAGAGTTGATGTCAAGTGCAGAAGTGTAAAAGTAATAAATAACCCGGCAAGACCGGGGTCGAACCACAAGGAGGTGATCTATATAAATTACAAATAATAAAATGATATTGATGTTGAAAAGAACTTTGAGATGTGATAATGATGAAAAGATTAAACAATGATAAAACAATTGTTAAGGTAGAGGATACACTAATGGTATTTCAAATAAGCATAGTATAAACTCCTTTTTATTACTCAACTAGAAACCACACATAAAGAAGGTTCCAATCAGATGATTTATCATTAATGGCTCATTATAGATTATTAACATGATCATATTAATTATCTTGTTTAAGTAACACCATACTTGTAAATATTATCAGGTATTCATAATGCTAACTTACGTTAACAACAAATCAAGTTCCTCTGATAACAACGATGTCGGCTGAAGACTATGAAGGATCACGCATTTGATGTACCAAGTGTTATACAACAAAAATCTAGATTAATCATTTAACAAACAAGGTATTAATAATTAGTAAGATAAAAAGATAAGACATGTTAATAGCAAACTTTCTTGGATATAAACATTGAAGTCCATGTTGAGTTTATATTATACCTATTCTAATACCATTGGTGAAACATTTTCGCCTTGACATAATAAACTTAGCTAAACATTATGAATAAGATAAACATAAATAAACTAGATAAGAACATAGTTATGATGAAAAGCATAAACAAGAGATTAATGAAAGCAAAACTTAAACATTACAAAAATACAAAGAAAGAAAGCAAGAATATGATCTTGATCTAAAAATAAAGATGCCTAAATACATGGCAATGACTCCTTTTATAGGCTAAAATTCGAAACTATTGATTAGACGACTAACTATTTAGTTGATGGCCAACCATTGACTTGGTGGCTGGTTATTGATATTGTTGGCTGGCTAAAACGTCATTGCTAACATCAGAATTTGAGCACATAGTCTTCATGAAAGCTGTGGGCAATTGTCTCAGTTTTTCAACAAAAAACACCATAGCTTATTTAAACTTCTAGAACTCGAGATATAGGCTGAACACTAAACAGTGTCTGGGCTGCAAGACAGATTCAGACGTCTCTTTCGATGTTAAGATTTGAACTTGAAAAAGGGAGATTTGAATCTTGAACTCCCCATGAAAGTTTTAGGCCCATGTCTTAGCTTTCCATCAAGATAAACCAAACCTAAATCCAAGGTCTACAACTCCAGTTATAACCCAATAATTGAATGGTGTTCTAGTTTGAATTGAACCAGCATCTCTTCTCTAAGTTTAGTCCTCTTTTTGTCTCTTCACTTTCAATAGTTAATCACATCAATCAATCTTTTAAATTATGAGATATACCTGCATTCAAAATAAGCATTTACCATAAATTAAAGATATCTTATATTATCAGACTTCTTATTATAAAACATGCTTTAGTTAGGGAATTTAATGATACGTTAGTGCAATATGATGATATAAAGCCTTAATGAGAATGCACTTTTAAGTACTAATCACACCCCCCAACCAGCTTATTACTAGTCCCTAGTAATCAAAGCGTTATAATAGAAAAACAATTTGAAAGTTTCACAAAGCAAGGCATTCATCATTCAACTTCCATTAATCTATCCAAATAAACAAACTCTTATTAAATTTATATATCTGCTTCATACTGTTGAAACAAGATATTAATATACCTTCTTTTTTTTTGCTCAATGTATGAAAGCATAGATGATGGAGCTTTTATTGGAAGAAAACAATATTTTGTTCTAATGTTTTTCTAAGGTTAACTCCTTTGGGTTGTGATTCTTATTCTCTTTTTTATTTAAATAAAACACAATGCATCCTTAACCCATATAGCGAGCTTTAGGCTAATAACTCCCAGACTAGGTGGTCTTAAGGCATTGGATGTTGAAACAACAGTTCTATCAAATGGTTTTAATAATAGCAGAATTGTTAGTTTTTTTGTTTTTTTTATAAACTACCCTCTCCCCCTAACCAAAATGAGACATTGTCCTCAATGTCTTAAGGTAGAAAGATAGAGTTTAGAAGACATCACCTGAAACAACGACTCCTGACAAACCTGAAACACACTTAAACAAATATAAAAAAAGAATAAAACACAAATAATATGCTATTAATAAAACCAAAAGACAAAAGTTTTCACAAACTAAGGCTCAAATCCAATCTAAGCTTTTTATAGCGTTCCGTGATTGACCAATAGAGTCGACTCATAGAGCAATCAACTATAGGGATGGAAGATTGTAGTTCATAAATCAATTGCTCAGTAGTAGCAGCATAGATGAGGATTTGTTGTGCTAAAATTGTTAGAAATTGTTGTTCCACAGCATGATCAAGAAAAGATAGTAAATCATTAAAAAAACCATTAACATTTAGCAAACCTATAGGTTTCTAGCGAATGTTCAGTTAAGCCCAAGAGGACATATGAAATATCTCCTCTAAAGTGCCTAGACCACCTGGTAAGGCAATGAAGGAGTCAACATGTTCAAACATTACAAACAATCATTCAAACATTGTGGAGACCTGTAGTTTCTCTCCAACTATTTTTTCAATGATGTCCATTTTGTCCAAAGTTGTTGGAATGACATCCAAAACTTGACTGCCACCTAAAAATACAGTTATTGACACACTCCCCATTAACCCAAGATTGCCTCCCTCATACACTAAATGAATCTTTCTCTCAACTAGTACCCAACCAAGATGATTTGTTGATTCTAAAAACTCATTTTCTTTCTTAGGACTGGATCCACCAAAAACACAAATATTGTTTATTTTAGAAACTAAGGAACCTGCCATTTCTACACACTTCTATATCTGTTGAATGTATGGGTTGAGTAGAAATGAAGGGAAGGAAGAAAAGATTTTATAGATGAGAAATTAAAAATGCAATCATATCACCTATATGTAGGCTAGCTGGAGTCTCACTCTCTCTCTCTGTCTCTCTCTCTCTCTCTCTCTTTTCTTTTTTTTCAAAACATGTGTATGTAAAAGTAGTTGTGATTGTGGCTCACATCTTTCCTTGGTTTTACATCCAAGAACGGCTTAAATGCCCTTTATGGGTCAGGATAAGCTTCTCATCCAGTTTTCTTAAAAACTGACAAACAAGGTCTTTTTTAGTCAAATTCCTAAGACTACGTCGATCATGTTCTTTTTGAAAATGAGGCCATAAATCATGAATTACACGATGCACATCTCCACTAGGATGCGTCTCAAGAGTTAATAGAAGATTATCTAAAGACTCCTTACTCAGGTCATCCTTAATGAATTGTATTTTATCTTCACGGTTTATAGATACCATTCCTAAAGAATGACATTTTGCATTACAAGTCTATCTGGCACATCGGTGATAGATTTTCAATCGTTTTGCACGACATTTCTTTGCAAAAGTGCTTTTACCTATCCCAGGCATGTATGAAATAAAAGTACTGGAAGACTCACATGATAATCAGACCTTTACTTCAATTATCTAGCAAATATCTTCAGGAATTCCATGATTCATTAACAACCTTAATCTTTCACACCTAGCACGATAAATTTTTGTAATCGCATTTAAAGGCAAAACGGGAAAATACTTTTTCAATTTTTCAAGAGTGGTGTCCATTTTTTAGATGAGAAGTGGAAAAGAGATGCAAAGAAAAGAGAAGGAACAAGGAATTGAACAAATATATACACAGATATCAGTTATCATGGGAAACTAAAAGAACCAACTTACAAGTTACAGAGTACCGTTATCCACCATTTGACCAAGGTTGGAGAAAGACTAGCAAAACAAGAGTCACACCAAAAAGAAACACAAAAACAATGTGAGAAAAACAAAATAATCAACCTTTATATATAGGATCATTCAAACCAATGGATTTACTTTCACTAGGAAAATTATCAAAGTAAGCTTTAAAACGATGTCCATTTATCTTAAAAACATTGTCATTCTTTGGATTCTCAATTTCAAAGGCTCCATAAGGATACACATGTTCCACAATAACTGGACCGCTCCATCTTAATCTTAGCTTTCCAGGAAATAAATGGAGTCTAGAATTATAAAGCAAAACTTTTTGACCAACATCAAATGTTTTTCTCAAGATTCTCTTGTCATGAAACTCTTTGATTCTTGCTTTATGAATTTTTGAATTCTCATATGCATCATTTTGTATTTCCTCAAGCTCATTTATTTGTAACTTACGCAGCTAACTAGCATCATCAAGGTTTGAATTGAAAGCTTTAATAGCCCAAGGCAAGTGACATGGTTTTTCATAAACTAGCCTATAAGGTGACATACCTAATGATGTTTTTAAAGCAGTTCGATAAGTCCAAAGTTCATCATTAAGTCTTAAAGACTAGTCCTTCTTATTAGGGTTCACTGTTTTTTTCAAGATTTGTTTGATCTCCCTATTAGCAAGTTCTACTTGTCCACTTGTCTGGGGGTGATAAGGGGTGGCAACTTTGTGTGTGATTCCATATTTCTTCATTAAAGACTCAAATGGCTTGTTGCATAAATGTGTTCCACCATCACTTATCATGGCCCGAGGGATTCCAAATCGACTCAAAATATTTTCTTTTAAAAACTTGATCACTGTTTTATGATCATTGTTACGACTTGGAATTGCCTCTATCCATTTTGAAATATAGTCTACTGCGACTAATATGTACACAAAACCAAACGATGGAGGAAATGGACCCATAAAATCTATACCCCAACAGTCAAAGATTTCAATGATAAGAATAGGATTTAAAGGCATCATGTGATGTTTTGAAATAGATCCTAACTTTTAACAATTTTCACAAGTTCTGCAGAATACATACGTGTCCTTGAACATGGTGGGCCAATAAAATCCACATTGTAAGATTTTTGCAATTGTCTTCTTTGATGAGAAATGACCCCCACATGCCTCAAAATGACAAAATTTAATGACATTACCTACCTCATTTTCGGGAATGAATCTTCAAAATATTTGATCAGGACAATATTTGAATAAGTAAGGGTCATCCCAATAAAAGTTATTTACTTTGTTCAAAAACTTTCTTTTGTCTTGGGTACTCCAATGAGCTGGCAAATCTCCTGTTGCAAGAAAATTGATAATGTTAGCAAACCAAGGCATTGTAGAAATAGAAAGTAAAGATTCATCAGGAAAGTAATCATTGATTTGTGTGATGTCAAATATGGAATCTATTGTTAATCTTGACAAATGATCCGCGACAACATTTTCGGTGCCTTTCTTGTCCTTGATTGTGATATCGAATTATTGAAGTAACAAAGTCCACCACCCCAATCTAGCCTTAGCATCATTCTTAGAAAGAAGATATTTCAATGCTGTATGATCCCTAAAAATAACAACAGTTAAGCCAACAAGATAAGATCTGAATTTTTCACATGCAAATACTACTGCAAGTAATTCTTTTTCGATGGTAGAGTAATTCATTTGAGCACTATTTAAAGTTTTACTTGCATAGTAAATCACATAGGGTTTCTTATCTTTTCTTTGCCCTAAAACAACACCTATGGCATAATCACTAGCATCACACATTATTTCAAAAGGTAATGACCAATCAGGAGGTTGAATGACAAGAGCAGAAATAAGCAAGTTTTTAAGTTTAACAAAGGCTCTTCACAATGTTCAGTCCATTCAAAAACATTATCCTTTGTTAGAAGGTTACACAATGGCTTAGATAATACACTAAAATCTTTGATGAACCTTCTATAAAAATCAGCATGTCCTAAGAATGCTCTAACATCTTTAACAGATTTTGGTGTTGGCAAGTTAGCAATTAACTTGATTTTAGATTTGTCAACCTCAATTCCTATTGATGAAACAATGTGACCAAGTATAATGCCCTTTGTTACCATAAAATGACATTTTTCCTAATTTAGCACAAGATTCTTCTCTTCACACCTGTTCAAAACCTTTTCCAAGTTAGTTAAACAATCATCAAATGAATCATCAAAAACAGAAAAATCATCCATAAAAATCTCAAGAAAACGTTCAACCATATCACCGAATATGTTAAGCATGCATCTTTGAAACGTGGCTGGTGCATTACATAATCTAAAAGGCATCATTCGGTATGCAAATGTACCAAATGGACATGTGAAAGTAGTTTTATCTTAATTTTCAAATGCAATTTCAATTTGGTTGTAACCTGAATAACCATCCAGAAAACAATAAAATTCATGACCTGCAACTCTTTCAAGAATTTGATCCATGAAAGGTAAAGAAAAATGATCTTTTCTAGTCATTGAATTAAGTTTCCTATAGTCAATGCACAAGCACCAACCAGTAATAATCCTAGTTGGAATTAACTTATTTTTCTCAATTGATATCACAGTAACTCCAGACTTTTTAGGTACAACTTGGGTAAGACTTAACCATTTGTTGTCAGAAATAGGATAAATGATTCCATTAACTAGAAGCTTAATGACTTCATTCCTAATTATTTCTTTCATATTAGGATTAAGCCTTCGTTGCATTTCTCTAGAGGGTTTATCATTTTCCTCCAAATAAATCCTGTGTGTGCAAATCAAAGGACTAATTCTTTTTATGTCAGCTATGGTCCATCCTAATGCATTTTTGTGCATTCTCAACTTCTGTAATAACTTACCTTCTTGATGAACATTTAGTTTGGAAGAAATTATTATCGAAAAAGTTTCATTTTCTCCTAAAAAATAAGTATTTGTGTAAGATCCCACATCAGAAGCAAGCATCCAGAGCCAGGGCCTTATAACTGCATGCTCACCTTGACTAGTAAGACGCGTTTTGGGGCCATGCGTGGCTGTCAAGAACAAAACCGTGAGGGGGACCTGGGTGGAAGCCCTAGATTTGGGTGGACTGGAGGCCCAAAGCGGATAATATCTTGCTAGTGAGGTGGGGTGTTACATTTGGTATCAGAGCCGAGGACGACTCGTCTTAAGGTGGGGGGATTGTAAGATCCCACATCGGAAGCGAGCGTCCAGAGCCAGGGCCTTATAAGTGCATGCTCACCTTGACTAGTAAGACGCGTTTTGGGGCCATGTGTGGCTGTCAAGAACAAAACCGTGAGGGGGACCTGGGTAGAAGTCTTGGATTTGGGTGGACTGGGAGGCCCAAAGCGTACAATATCTTGCTAGTGAGGTGGGGTGTTACAATTTGAGTTTGGAAGGTATGGAATCAATTGATCGTGGTGGCAATTCCTTAATTTTTGGTCTCCAACTATTTACCTTTGATTCTTCCTGAAAATAAACCATTTGCAAATCTTCAGATTCATTAAACTCAGTTTCACTGAAAGTATTTTCAAATTGATCATAAACTAAATTTTCAATAAAGTCCACTTCCTATAAATCATTATCATCTTCAGGTTGCTTGCAAATGTTAAAAACATTCATATCAAATGTCAGGTTTCCAAAAGATAACTTCATCACTCCATTCCTACAATTATTCAATGTATTAGAAGTTGCAAGAAATGGATGTCCTAAAATAATAGGAATTAAATTGCATGCTTTAACAGGTTGTGTATCCAAGACAATAAAATCCACAAGATAAATGAATTTATCAACTAGTACTAACACATCTTCAACTATTCCTCTAGGCATTTTTACAGATCTATCAGCAAGTAAAAGAGTTACAGAAGTTGGTTTTAACTCACCTAGATTAAGACTTTGAAAAATGGAATATGGAACTAAATTCACACTAGCTCTAAGATCAAGTAAAGCTATGTCATTTTTATGTTCTCCAATGATGCATGAAATTGTAGGACAAACAGGGTCTTTATATTTCAAAGCATTATTGTTTTAAAGAATGGCACTTACTTGTTCGGCTAAAAAGGTTTTCTTTTTCACATTCAGTTTTCTCTTCACGGTACACAAATCTTTCAAAAATTTAGCATAAGAAGGAACATGTTTAATAGCATCCAACAAAGGTATATTGATCCTTACTTGTTTGAAAGTTTCAAAGATTTTAGAATTGTGTTTGACTTTTCTTTATTTGGTCATGACATGAGAGAATGGAAGTGTTGGTGGGGAATCAGTCTTTTCTTTGCAATGTTCAAGTTCAACCATTTCCTTACCCTTAGAGATTGACTCATCATCTTTCTCACAAGGTTCAAAAATGGGTTTTTCAATAACTTTACCACTGCGGAGAGTAATGACTGATTTGACTTGATCCATGTGTTGGCTTCCAGAACCACTTGTATTTGCATTGTACTGCCCCTTGGGATTTTGCTGTGGTTGTGATGGAAACTTACCTTTCTCCTAAAAACTGAGAGCAAATGTGAACTTTGCAAGAGTATCTTTCAAATCTATCATGGTTTGAGCAATTTTATTGTTGATTGTCTCTTGCTTTTCCATGAATCCATGCAAAGTTTCCTTAAGGATTTCTTCTATAAGGGGGAGCATAAGGAGGTGCATATCCATGAGAATTTTAAAAATTTTGGTGTGCTTGAAATGGTAGTTGTGAAGTTTTTGCATTATTGTTACCACTCTTCCAACTAAAATTTGGGTGATTTCTCTAACCATAGTTGTACGTTTGCGAGTATGGGTTATGATTTGGCCTTTGGCAACTATTTAAAGCATTAGCTTGTTCATGGAGACATTCCTTAAAAGAAGGCAAAGTTGGACAATCATTGGTTGAGTGTTCATTAGTTTCACACATTTGACACATAATTTCTTGAACAGATTTTAATTGATCACTCTTTTTTAATTCGAGTGCCTCAACTTTTCTAGCTAAAAATGCAAATTTAGCTTGGAGGTCATGATCTTCCCTAATGTTGTACATGCATCCACTAGATGTATGAGGTTGTGTTTTACCTAGTGCCTCACAAGTGCCTGTAGTGTCCCAATTTTGAGCATTTTCAGCTATCAAGTCTAGGTACTCCATTGCTTCATCAGGGTCTTTATCTTCAAAAGTTTCATTGCACATCAATTCCACCATTTGCCTATCTTTATCTCCATGTTTCAAAACCATGATGAGGATAGATATTAAGCAAGTCTCTATACCTATCCCAACACTGATAAAATGTTTCACCTGGTTTTTGAGTGAAAGTGGTGATTTGTTTTTTGAAAGAGTTTGTTCTATAAGAAGAGAAAAATTTCTATAAAAATTATTGTTGCATTTCATCCCAAGCACGAATGGATCCTGACCTAAGATTTTGTAGCAATGTTTTAGCTTTTTTGCTTTATCTTTTAATCAAAAAGGAAAAAGCTTTAATCTAATGGTGTTCATGCTACAATTTAAGTTATTTTAGGTGTTACAGACCTCCTCAAATTCCCTTAAATGCAAGTATGGATTTTCTAGATCTAAGCCATGAAAAGTGGGTAAAAGTTGAATAATACCTGGCTTAAAATTAAAATGAGATGCATCAAGAGAAAAAAGTATACATGATGGTGCACTTGTTCTTGTTGGATTCATATGATCTCTAAGTGTTCTAACACAATTATTCTCATTATGAATTGACTAGTTATCTTCTTCGGCAATGTTTTCTGAAGAAAATAAGGATTTCCCAGAAAGTCTACCACTTAATATGCGTGTCCAAACTCTCATGCAAGTGCAAAAGGAAAGAAAAGAAAAATAAAAAGAAAAAATAAAAATTAGAAAAACAAATAAAAGTGAAAACAAAAGAAAATAAAAGAAATATATAATTTATACAATAACTTACCTCTCCGGCAACGGTGCCAAAAACTGGACACGATCAAAGAGTTGATGTCCTATCCCAAGTGCAAGATTGTCAAAGTAATAAATAACCCGGGAAGACCGGGGTCGAACCATAGGGAGGTGAACTATATAAATTTTAAATAATAAAATGATATTGATGTTGAAGAGAACTTTGAGATGTGATAATGATAAAAAGATTAAATAAGGATAAAAAAATTGTCAAGGTTAGAGGATCCACTAATGGTATTTCAAATAAGCATAGTATAAACTTTTTTTTATTACTTAACTAGAAACAACACACAAAGAAGGTTCTAATCGGATGATTTATCATTAATGGCTCAATATAGATTATTCACATGATCATATTAATCATGTTATTTAAGTAACACCATGTAAATATTGTCAAGTATTCATGATGCTAACTTATGTTAACAACAAATCAAGTTCCTCTCATAGCAACGACGTCGGTCGAAGACTATGAAGGATCAAACATTTGATGTACCAAGTGTTATACAACACAAATCTAGATTAATCATTTAACAAGCAAGGTATTAATAATTAGTAAGATAAAAAGATAAGACATGTTAATAGCAAACTTTCTTAGATATAAACATCGAAGTCCATGTTGAGTTTATATTATACCTATTCTAACACCATTAGTGAAACCTTTTCACCTTGACATAATAAACTTAGCTAAACATTATGAATAAGATAAACATAAATAAACTAGATAAGAACATAGTTATGATGAAAAACATAAACAAGAGATTAATGAAAGAAAAACTTAAACATTACAAAAATACAAAGAAAGAAGGCAAGAATATGATTTTGATATGAAAACCAAGATGCCTAAATATATGGCAAATGGCTCCTTTTATAGGCTAAAATTCAGAACGATTGATTAGATGACTAACTATTTAGTTGGTAGCCAACCATTGACTTGTTAGCTGGCCAAAACATTACATCAGAATTTGAGCACATAGTCTTCATGAAAATTGTGGGCAATTGTCTCATATTTTAAACAAAAAAAAACCATAGCTTATTTGGACTTCTAGACCTTGAGATATGGGCTGAACACTAAACAGTGTTTGGACTGCAGAACAAATTCAAATGTCTCTTTTGATGTTAGGATTTGAACTTGAAAATGGGAGATTTGAATCTTGGACTCTTTATGAAAGTTTTAGGCCTATGTCTTAGCATTCCATCAAGATAAACCAGACCTAAATCCAAGGTCTACAACTCTAGTTATAATCCAATAACCAAATAGTGTTCCAGTTTGAATTGAACCAGCATCTCTTCTCTAAGTTTAGTCCTCTTTTAGTCTCTTCACTTTCAATAGTTAATCAAATCAATCAATCTTTTGAATTGTGAGATATACTTGCATTCAAAACAAGCATTTACCATAAATTAAAGATATCTTATATTATCATACTTGTTATTATAAAACATGCTTTAGTTAGGGAATTTAATGATACTTTAGTGCAATATGATTATATAAAGCCTTAATGAGAATGCACTTTTAAGTACTAATCACTAGCAGTTAGGTGTGGGTCCTGAAGGGTCATTACTGGCTCATATAAAAATTAGATTAGTGCTGCGAGATAAAGTTCTAGAAGCTCAGTTGGTGGATGAAGGTATAGGAAAGATCGAAGGAAGGTTAGAGCAAGGCAAAGAGTTGTCTTTTCAAGTTTTGTTGGGAGGATTGGTGGTGATGGGCAAACGAGTTTACTTACCTGAGGATAAGGCCTTAAAGGGTGAAATACTAAAAGAAGCTCATGAATCTCGGTTTGCAATCCACCCCTGAAGCACCAAGATGATAGGGATCTCAAGGAGTATTACTGGTGGCCAAATATAAAGAAGGAAATAGCAGAATATATGTCAAGATATGGGATATGTTAATAGTTGAAGATAGTACACCAAAGGTTGGTGGAGGAATTGCAACCGCTACCAATTTCGGAATGGAAATGGGAAAATATAGCCATGGACTTTATAACTGGATTGCCAAAGGGGAAAAAGGGCAATGATGCTATATGGGTGGTTGTAGATCAACTAACGAAGTCGACTCTGTTCTTGCCCACCAAGATGAAGGGCCCCGTAGACAAGTTGACCAAATTATACATGAATGAAGTGATTAGACTATATGGAGTGCCCTTATCAATTGTGTCAGATTGAGACCCAAGATTCACCTCGAGATTATGGCCATGCTTACAATGAGCTTTAGGAACTGAGGTGAACTTGAGCACAACATTCCACCCCCAAACGGATGGCCAATTTGAAAGAACTATCCAAACACTTGAAGACCTTCTAAGGTAATGTGTGCTAGAGTTTGGGGGAAACTGGGAAGACTTGTTGCCATTGGTAGAGTTCACGTATAATAATAGTTACATGTGATAAGGCAAAGAATGAAGGAAGCCCAGGATAGGCAGAAGATTTATTCAGATAACCGGAGGAGATATTTAGAATTCCAAATAGGGGATAGAGTATTTTTAAAGGTGGCACCATGAAAGGTCATCATTCAGTTTGGAATGAAAGGAAAGCTTGCTCCGAGGTACATTGGCCCATTTGAAGTGATAGCTAGGATAAGGTCGGTTGCTTACCGCCTGAGGCTACCAGCACACCTAGAGAAGATTCACAATGTGTTCCATGTATCATTATTACAAAAGGCGAAAGTGGATCCTTCATGAGTGTTACCTCTAGTTCCCATTGAAGTAAGGGAAGATTTGACCCTCGAGACCAAGCCAGTCAAGATCATGGATTGGGGTGAAAAAACATTGAGAAATAAGAGAATACCATTGGTTAGAGTGTTGTGAAGGAACTCATATATAGAGGAAGAAACGTGGGAGAGAGAATTAGAGATTAAGGAAAAATACCCCCACTTATTCCTTGAGACAGGTATGTAGCTTACATTTCAGGGATGAAATTTTTGTTAGGAGGGGAGAATATGAAACCCGAGAACAAATTATACAAAAAAATGGGGGGATTTATAATAATTAAAATTTTTATAATACAAAAGTAGTGTAACTACAAAAAATAATAATGATAATAATTATGGTGATAAAATTTAATAGTTTTGGAGAAAAAAGGGGGGGGCTTAATTGAGAAAAAGGGAGAAAGATAGGCTAAAATAGAATTAAAAAGAAATGGGTCTATAAATACCCCATTCCTTCTCTCTCCCATGGCCAGCTGGACAACATCAAGAAAGGGGGGGATTTCAAATTTTCCTTCATCAAGCCTAGAAGAAAACACCTAAGTTAGTATACCTACATAAGTCTTGGAATTATTAAGTGGAGAAAACGAACTAGGGTAAAGGGTTTACAAGAAGAAAAGTGAAGAATTTGTGAATAAAAGAGGGAGAAGGGAGGGTCGACTGCAAGTAAAGAAAAAAAGAGTAGAGAAACCTTAATCAAACTAGAAATTAAAACTAAATTTCCCTCATGTATATAGTTCTAAACAAATTATGAAAGCCAATTTAGATTCAATTAAGAATTGTGTAGTAATTTGAAGTAGAAAAATTGAGGTTCTTGAGTAAAAAAGAATTGGGAGAATGTGGAAATGATTATAATTAAATGGACTAGAATAGTCTAAGTTGCCTAAAAAGATGAAATTATGCATAAGGGAACCCTTAGTTCCTTTAGGCATGTTTTGGCCAAGAACCAAGTCAGGAAGGGAAGAGAAATCCGGTGGGTTGAGTATTCTTGATGCATAAATTAGTGATAGAAATGGTCTTGAATGTGGATGGGTGCAATGAAAAAAAAACAAAGAGAGAGAGAGAGAATAGATTCAAGGTGACTGGCCACTAGAGGGGAAGAAAGGAGAGGAGGAGAACTTATGATTTCCTTTCTTAATTATTTGAGATGTGCTATTATAATGTGGTTGCTAATTAGAAAAAAAAATTGCAACAAGAAGAGAAGAAGGAGGGCCGGCTGTCATTAGAAAAGAAAAGAGGGAGTTGAAAATCTTCAACTGGTTGAAGATCAAAACCTTAATTCTTACCGGGTAAAGTATTCTAAACATGATCTTATAATTCATTTCAAATTCGATAATGAATTGATGCCTTGATGTTGAATTATAGATTAGGGTTTTTAGACTTGAATTGGAGAAAAAAGTATTTGTTGTTAAAAATAAGTTAATTCATGTGTGATATGTGAATGGGGACATGAAACCATGATAATTTACCTAGAAAATGTAGTTTGTGAAAGTTATGTGTGTAGGGAAGGGGGTGATGAATGTGGACACACTCGTTTCCTGACTTTTGGTAAGATTTTGGATAGGAGGATGAGGGAATTAGGACCAGGTTTCTCATAGAAATTGTAGTTTTGGATGTTAGCTAACTAAGGAAATTGGTCTTACTCAATTTGGAGTTGTAGAACTTCAGTTATGGGTTATCAATCGAGACTAGGTCATGACTGTAATATCCCACATCGGCGGGTGAGGGTTTGGTAGCTGGCCTTATTAGTAGTGCTGGTTGCTAACATGTTGTACTGTAATAT
Organism: Populus nigra; assembly: GCF_951802175.1. Lineage (NCBI taxonomy): Eukaryota > Viridiplantae > Streptophyta > Magnoliopsida > Malpighiales > Salicaceae > Populus > Populus nigra. The sequence continues at coordinate 33,200,011 of NC_084853.1, read as the reverse complement.
CCCACTTCTGAGCCTGACGCCCCAAGACGCGTACAACATGCTAGCAACCAATACGACTAATAAGGTGATTCTTTTGATAAGTGTTTAGAAAATGTATCTTTGGTCTTGAAAAGATGCATTGAAACTAACCTTGTCTTGAACTATGAAAAGTGTTATTTTATGGTAAAACAAAGAATAGTTCTTGGGCATGTTGTGTGTTCACATGGATTAGAGGTTGATAAAGCTAAAATAGATGTTATTTCATCAATGCCTTACCCCTCATGCGTGAGGGAAGTTCGTTCTTTTCTAGGCCATACAGGTTTTTATCGACGCTTTATCAAAGATTTCTCAAAGATTACAACACCCTTGGGCACACTATTAGCCAAAGAAGTGGATTTTATGTTTGATCAAGCATGTAAAGATGCCCATGATGAGCTTAAAAGGCATGTCACACCTGCCCCTATCATCCAACAACCAAACTGGGATGAGCCGTTCGAGATAATGTCTGATACGAGTGACTATGTGGTAAGGGCTATACTTGGGTAAAGAATTGGTAAGAATTTGCATGTTTTAGCCTATGCCTCCCGCATGTTGGACGGAGCACAATGCAATTACCATACAACTGAAAAGGAACATTTTACAGTGGTGTTTGCTCTAGAAAAATTCAAGTCATATTTACTTGGTATAAAAGTCGTTGTTTTTACTGACCACGCAACTTTGAGGTATCTTTTGAAGAAAAAGAAGTCCAAACCTAGATTGATGAGGTGGATCTTGCTTTTACAAGAATTAGATCTTGAGATCAAAGACAAAAAAGGTGCCGAAAACCAAGTGGCTGATCAGTTGAGCTGACTAAGGACCGAGGATATACAAACCAAAACAATAAGAGAGACATTCCCTAATTAGCAGTTGTATGTGTTACATTCCCCTACAAGACCATGGCATGCTGATTTGGTGAACTATTAAGTCACCAAAGAATTCCCTTCAGGCTTGTCTACATCCCAAAAAAACAAGTTACAAGCTGATGCTAAATATTATTTTTAGGATACCCCCTATCTATGGAAATTTTGTGTGGATCAAGTAGTTAAGAGATGTGTACCACAGGATGAATTTCATTCCATTCTCACTTTTTGTCATTCTCATCCTTGTGGTGGGCATTTTGGAGCAAAAAGAATGGCTCACAAGGTACTTGAAAGTGGTTTTTATTAGCCTTCTATTTTAAGGATGCATATCTTTTTTACAAATCATGTGAAAAATGTCAAAGAATAGGTAATATCACTCATAAGAATCAAATGCCTTTAACAAATATTAATCAAATGCCTTTAACGAATATTCTTGTAAATGAAATTTTTAATGTTTGGGGTATTGATTTTATGGGTCCATTTTCTTCTTCTTTTGGCAATCTTTATATCCTTCTTGCTGTTGATTATGTGCCAAATGGAATGAGGTGAAAGCCACACGAACTAATGATGTTAAGGTTGTTTTAAATTTTGTCAGCACTCACATATTTGACAGGTTTGGAACCCCTAAAGCTATCATTAGTGATCGTGGCACTTATTTTTGTAATCGTTCAATTGAAGCATTGATACGCAAATATCATGTGACTCATCGGACTTCCACAGCATACCATCCTCAAACGAATTGCCAAGCTAAAATTTCAAATCGAGAAATCAAATGAATTTTGGAGAAGATAGTGCAACCTAATTTGCGAGATTGGAGTCTATGACTTGGTGATGCACTTTGGGCTTATCGGACTGCTTACAAATCACTTATAGGAATGTCACCTTATAGGATGATTTACGGGAAAACATGTCATCTATTGGTGGAGCTTGAACACAAAGCTTTTTAGGCCATTAAAAAATGTAATGTAACGTGGATTATGATGCTGCTAGGATTGCAAGAAAGTTGCAATTGCAAGAGTTGGAAGAGATTCAAAATGATGCTTATGAGAATGCAAGGATTTACAAAGAAAAGACTAAGAGTCTTCATGACCAAATAATTACAAGAAAAGAGTTTAATGTTAGAGACGAAGTCCTTCTTTATCATTTGCATTTGAAACTTTTTCCTGGAAAGTTACGCTCTCGTTGGATGGGACCCTTTGTTGTTTCTATGTTTTTCCTTATGGTGCAGTTGAAATTACAAGTTTAGGAACAAACAAAGTGCTCAAGGTCAATGGGCATCGCTTGAAACCTTTCTATGAAAGTTGGATGACAAAATTTACCGTTTCTGTGGAGTTTGTTGAATCAATCTATAAAGAATGAGCATGCCACATGTTGATCCAATGACATAAAACAAAAGCACTTACTAGGAGGCAACCCAGCACAAAAGAAAAAAAATCAGATTTGCTTTCTTTTTCCCTTATCTTTTATTTTTCATATTTTATTTTATTTTTGTCATTCTCTTATATTCCTTTTCTTTTATTTCAACATTGAGGACAATGTTGTGTTTAAAGTGTGGGGGTATTGAGATAATTTTGATTTTTTTTGTTGCGTAAAAAAGAAACATCTATGTTTGATCTTTTTGAACTCCCATCGGTTTATGAGAATTAGAGTATTATGTTTGAGAATTAATTGAGATAGATGAAGATATAAATCGAATGAATGAGTGTGCATGCAAGTTTTAATGTTTAATTGGTTTAGGGATTGACTTTGAAAATATGTCATGTTAATTTTATAGTGTTATACCAATGCAAGCTTTTGAGCCTTCAACATTATATTCTTTGATTGTGCATTCTTTCAATGAAGAACTTGCTTCATATCTTGTTGAGATTACATTCGCATTATATATATACATAAAGATGATAAAGACATTATTAATTTTAATCACTTGAGCCAAAAAGCCAACTTAAAGCATATTATCCTTAGTGAGCCTCTTTTGAGCTTGTTTATCTTTTCTTTGCTTTATCCATATATAAGCTTTAACTTTTTATATGTTTTCCTCTTTTCCCCTGGCCAAGGATTAGTAGAGCATATACTTGTGATATTTACATTCACATTACATATATACATGAAGATGATAAAGGCATTAGGAATTTTAATCACTTGAGCCAAAAAGCCAACCTAAAACATATTATCCTTCGTGAGCCTCTTTTGAGCTTGTTTATCTTTTCTTTGCTTTATCCATTAGCTTTAACTTTTTATATGTTTTCCTCTTTTTCCCTGGCCAAGGATTAGTAGAGCATATATTTGTGATATCTCATGGAATTATGGTTGGAAATTATGTGAAAAGAAAGAAGAAGTGATGCTTGATGAAAACATGGGCAAAGTTGCCAAGGGTGAAAAACAAGAAAAAAAAGTAAAGAAAAGAAAAGAAAAAAGTGTTCCTTTATGTTCTTAAGATTTTATGTTGAAAGAGCTTGAAATCAAAAGAAGTTAAACATTGGTGATTAAAGATGGAAAATTTATGTGCTTTGATGGAATATCTTATTTGAAATATCATTTTTCAGAATACTTTACTTTCTTTGGTTTGAATCTTTTCTTTTACTCTCTTTTACCTCACCTTAACCTTCACACCATTACAACTAGAAAATAAGACCTTTTGATTCATGCATTGCTTGTAATATGTTAGTAATGGAGATGATATTGAAGAGCAAACTTATAGTAGAATATATTCATTGATTGAATTTCAGATATTTAAACACATAAGCCCTAAACATGTGAGTGTTGGAGTTTATATCAATGAGAGGACCTATCACTTTGGCATGACATAGATTTTATTTACATCCCGAAGATTAATTGAGTTTTGAAGTTTGTGATTAATACTTAAAAGTGCATTTTTATCAAGGTTTTAAATCATCATTTTGCACTTGAAGTATCAATAACTCCTTAACTAAAGCATGTTTTATAATAACATGTCTAATAATATAAGATACCTTTAATTTATGGTAAATGTTCATCTTAAATGCAGACCTATCACATAAATCAAATGATTGATTGATGAGTTCAACTATGGAAATTGAGAAGACAAAGAGAGGGTGAAGCTTAGAAAAGAGATGCTGGTTCAGTCCAAACTGGAACACTGTTCATCATTAGGTCATATCTGGAGCTGTAGATCTTGGATTTCAATTTGGTTTATATGGATAGAAAGCTAAGACATAGGCCTAAAACATTCATGGGAATGCAAGACTCAATTCTGCTGTTTGGAAGTCCAAATCTTAGCAACAACGGAGAAGTCGGAATCTATCCTCCAGCCCAAATGCTATTTAATGTTCAGCCCATATCTCGAGTTCTAGAAGTCCAAATGCACCAAAAATTTTTTGTTGGAAAGCTGAGACAATTTCCTAGAACTTTCATGAGGAAAGTCTGTTCAAATTCTAACATTAGCAATGACGTTTTGTCCAGACAAGAAGATAAGGATTGTCACCAAGTCAAGATATGGCCACCCACTCAACAATTAGTCAACAAATCAATAGTTTCAAATTTTGGCCTATAAAAGTAGGCATTTGCCATGCATTTAGGCATCTTGGTTTTCAGATCAAGATTATGTTCTTACTCTCTTTTTTTATATTTTTGTTATGCTTAAGTTTTGCTTTTGTTAATATCTTGTTTATACTTTTCTTTTCATTTCCTTTACTTATTTAACTTATATCTTATTTATGTTCTTATCTTGTTTATTTATGTTTCTCTTCTTCATTATATTTAGCTAAGTTTATTATGTCAAGGTGAAAAGGTTACACTAATGGTGTAAGAATAAGTATAGTATAAACTCAACATGAACTTTAATGTTTGATACTAACATGTTTTGTATTTGTTATCTTATTCATTCTTAATACTTTGCTTGTTAAATGGTTAATCTAGATTTATGTTGTATAACCTTGGTACAACAAATACTTGGCACTTTCATAGCCCAAACCGCATGGTATAACCGACACCTGTGCTATGAAAGGAACTTGATTTGTTGTTGACATAAGTTATAATCATGAATACCAGACAACATTTATAAGTATTAGCATTATTCGAATAAGATAACTAATGTAATCATGTTAACAATTTATAATCCGATTGGAACCTCCTTTATGTGTGGTTTCCAGTTGAGTAATAAGAGTTTATACTATACTTGTTTGAAATACCATTAGGGGATCCTCTAGCCTTGACAATTGCTTTTATCATTGTTCAATCCTTATATCAATATCACATCTCAAAGCTCTCTTCAACATATTATTATTATTATTATTTATAATTTATATAGTTAACCTCCCTGTAGTTCGACCCCAGTCTTGTCAGGTTATTTATTACTTCAACACTCCTACACTTAGGAGAAGACATCAATCTTTTGGTCGTGTCCGTTTGCATGTAAATAAATTCATGAAAATTTATACTCTTTATCCCTCTTGATTGTATTCTTGTTTATAATGCATATATTCTTGGATATTGATGGGAGATTAGTCATAGTGATTTGATTTGATTTGATTTGATTTCAATTTGATGTTACTCATCCTTTCTCGAGGACGAACAAGAGTTAAGTGTGGGGGTATTTGATGTAACCATATTATTAGATAGTTTCACCCACATTTACCTAGTGTTTTGCCTATGTTTTATATATAAAATGACTTGATATTCTTTATTTTATGTTTTGGAGGCAGTTTTGGATGAAAGATGCAAAAAGGAGTAAATTGAAGGTAATTGATAGATTTCATCTTCAGTTGATGTTTTGTACAGAGCGTGAGCTCTAGAGGTTGAAATGAAGTGATTCTAGTACATTAAAAAGATAACATCTATACCTTTCTGGAAATGTAAGGCAAGAAAATAAAATAAGGAAGAGAATGGAAATCACAGCCTTCAAAGTCAAATCTCGTAATCTACCAATATTGATATTCGGTCATTATAACTTGAATATCTTGAGCTACAGAAGTTCAATTGATACAAACGCAATGTTTTTGGATTCCAGATTCAAAGACATATCAACGCTCCAAATTTCATCCAAAAACGATGTCATATGAGGGAGATATGATTTTTCAAAAATGACAATTGAATTCTGCCAGGAAACAGGTTTCGTGAAGAAACGAGTCCAAATTATGTTCATAGGCATCTAAATCGACATCCAAGTTTTTATTTTAGTAATTTAGCTCCTCTAAGTCAAAGCTTGAAGATTTCATGGAAGGCTATTTCTTTTTTTTTGAAAAATAGTTATTGAAGTACTTAAATATAAACTATCTACTTAAGAGAGGACTATTTTGTAAAATAGAGACTAGGGATTCCTAGGATATAAAAAGAATGAGAGAAGAGAAGGGAGGCAACCAACCGAGAAGACAAAAACGCCCCCTTCCTCTAAGAAACCCGAAATCATGCATTCCTTCTTTTTTTTATTAGGTGTTCAACAAACATGCAAGGCCACACTTTTTTTCTTGGTTGCAAGGACACGAGAATGCATGAAAATAATTGTTTATGTGTTGGACATGCAAACTAGAATTTTGAACAATGTTGTTAACTAACTTGTGACCAGAAATTTTTTAACAGACACATTAGTTCATTTATATAAATTTTTTATTTTCACTCTTTGTTGACACTAAACATTTAACTAATATACATCCATTTAGACACTTTATTGTGTAAAATAAAATAATATACTTATTTGAATAAAGTTCAAATACCCAATTTTAAAAATCAATAAGTTCAAACACTTAAAATCATAATGCTCTTTTGATTATCCCGATAGTGGAATAATAAAATCCAAGATGTTCATCATATTTGGGTCATTCGAGGGAGGCATTCATATCATTTCCCCTACATTGAAGCAATTTTTGGTTCATGTCAAATCGGCAGCAACACGGTTCTTATTGTCAATTTTTGAATCGGCAGCGACAATTTTCGTTGCTGATTTTTGAATCTGTAACAACTTAGCTTCATTGACAGTTTCTAAGTCAATGGCGGCTGTGTGCATTGACAAAGCCATGTGTTTTGTAAAACCCGATAAAAAAATTTAATGTTAGACCGACTTATTTAAGGAAAATTGGTGGGGGAGGAATCGACCTATCCTAGGACGAGATTATAGAGGATATAACCATCCATAGGATAAGTCAATAAGGGGATAGAGACCAAGGATAACCAATATCCAAACATCCCCTCTCATTTAAGAAGGGTATAAATACAGGAGGGAAGAGAAGGTGATCATTTCTCTTCTTGAAAACAAGCCCTTGATTGTTGTGTGAGGAGAGAGTTAGAAGAAAGGAGAGGAGACCATGAAAGGCAAGTGAGATGGAAGGGCCAACTGCTGCAACAAAGAGGGAAGAGAAGAAAAACTAAAAGTAGAGAGGAAGAAGAAGAAGAACTATATAAGAAACCTGCCTAGGATAACCCAAAATCATGAGTTAAGGAAAGAACATCACCTCATTACTTGCCTCTTGGAATTTCGTGATAGAAAAGAGAAGGAAACCGCAAGGGTTTGGCTAGGGTTTTTACACTTATTACTTGAGAGGACTAGATGGAAAGATTAAGGAGAATGGGGGCTGAATGGGGGGGCATATTCCAGAAACATTGACAAAAAAAGAAATGGATGAAAATGATGAACAAAACTTAGACTAAGGGCCGACCAAGGGAAAAAAATGGACAAGGATGAAATGAAATTATAAAAACTGAAATTTATGACCTTGTTTAACTCATGGAAACATGCATGAGTTGAGGTAAAAATTCATGTTCATGATAATGAATGGATTTAGCATGTATGAGTGAAGAGTTGTGTGAAAATAAAATGGAAGAATATGCAGAGTTATGATCTTGTTGAACCCTTAGGATGATAACTTAGCTGAACAGAATCTTTGTTAATGTTAATGCTTTGATTTTAGTACAAGGTTAATGAACTTGCATGAATATGGTTAAAGTGAATGAGAATGTGGTTACGACATGAAAGTTGTGATTATCCTTGTGTTAATGACATAAATTATGCATATGTGGCGGATGAAGTTATGCGAAAATGTGTTGAAATGATAGTAAATGTGCAGAATTGTGTTGTTGTTAAGCCTTAGGGGCATGTTGAAACTGAAGTGGAAATCACACCATGTTAATGCCTTGATTTTTGCGTAGGTAATGGATGAACTTGTTTAATTAGAAATCAAATGGTTAAATGTATGGTCATGTCATGTTGTTGGGAATATGTTTGTGTTAGACTTGATAAAATGCATGAGCAAGATTGAATAAAATAGGGCAACTTTGTTTCGGCCATGAAGAGTAAAAGCAGAATTGACTCAAAAGTCGTTGACGATTACTGAATCAGTAGCGACATGGATTGTGTTGATAATTTATGGGTTCGAAACAACTCAGTTTTTGTGAATGATTTTTGTATCAATAGTGGGATGTGTGCGCTGATGAATTCTATGTTAGTAGCTAACCAATTTTCGTTGCCGAATTGTATTGTTAATAGCGAAACAATTTTTGATGTCGAATTGTGGTGCCAACAGCGAATCAATTTTTGCTGCCAAATTGTGGTGCCGCAATGAAACCTTTTTCATTGTCGGATGGTGGCGTCACCAGTGAGCCAATTTCGCTGACAATTCTGTGTTCCAGCGAATCAGTTCACTGGCAAATTTGTGTCGCTAGCGAACCAGTTTCCATTAACTAATTTCTGCAGTAGATTTACATATTTGAATTGGTCTAGTGACCAAAATGATTGCATTGTGTGATTGTGTAATATGTGGAACACTAGAATGTGAACATGTGGATTCTTGAAATATGTATGGTGATGAGTCATGTGATTTCAAAATGCCAATGAGCTGATTTGTGACCATTGATGTGTTAGATGGTGCGACCAGGTAGGGACACCCCACATGAGGAACATGTAGGTGGTTTTCACCTTTTTCTTGTATAATGTTAATGTTCTGAAATGGTTTATTTATGGATGATATATTATTGCATTGTGGTGAATGTTAAACTGACTATGAAATGTTGATCTAGTTCTTGATGAATTTTGGAATGATGATGAAATGTTGATTGAATTCTTGATGAATGTTGAAACGATGATGAAATGTTTGATTGAATTCTTGATGAATGTTGAAACGACGATGAAATGTTTGATTGAATTCTTGATGAATGTTGAAATGACTATGAAATGTTGCTTGAGCTGGTGATTAGCTTCACCTAACGGCATCTGAGATGGATGGTTGGGTTGTAACGATGATTAGCTTCGACTAATGGTATCTTAGATGGATGGCTGAATTGTGTTAATGATTAGCTTCGGCTAATGGCATCCTAGACGGAAGCCCGAGTCGCATAGATGATTAGCTTTGGCTAATGGCATCCTAGATGGATGACTGGGTTGCGTTCATGATTAGCTTTGGCTAATGGCATCCTTTATGGATGACCGAGTTAATTATGATGATTGGCTTCAGCTAATGGTATCCAAAGGAGATAATGGGTTAGATTTTATGATTAGGTCTTAAGTGTTATGTTGAATACTTGGCATTCGGCACTTATGTAAGGACTTGTAATGAAAATTATAATGTAACACAGATGTGGATGTGCGAACATGTAAATACGATGTTATGAATATATTTATGTGATATTCTCTTTTATAAGGATGTTGTGTTGTGAAATCACATGAGGATTGCATGAAAGAATGTACTAGATGTGTAAAATTGTCGTTCAGTATTCATGTGTAAACTCGTGTTGATAACGAGACTAGAACATAAATGCAAACGTATGAGTATTTCAATATGGTGTAATGTAAATGTATGAATATGAGAATATAATATTATAGGCATGTATATTAAGTAACTGTTTTATAGGAATGTTGATTTACAAAAACTATATCCGTATGATGCCATGTTAAGGAAGGGAACCTAATTACTATTTTATGGAATGTCATTATGAGAAGTATTGATAACTTAATGGAAAAAAAAATTCCATTGATTTTGGCTTTGAAAAAGTCGAGTTGTTATAGTAGATGCCATAGCACAATATTCTGCTTCCGTTGAAGATTGAGAAACAATAGATTGTTTCTTGTTCTTCCAAGAAATAAGAGAATCACCTAAAAAGATACAAAAACTGGTAACAGACTTACGTTCTGGGGGATCACTGACATGATCAGCATCAGAGTATGCACGCAGCTGCAAGGAAGAGGTGGATGAGAGTAAAAGACTTTGAAAGATCGTACCACGAAGATGTCGCAAAATACGAAGAATAGTTGCCTAATGAATTGTAGTAGGAGAAGCAATAAACTGACTAACAACATGAACAACATATACAATATATGGACGAGTAATAGTGAGATATACCAAGCTCACAACAATAGTACGGTATAAAGTAGGATCTGTCAAAGATAGACCAACAAAAGAAGAATACCTTATGTATCAATGAGAGTATCTATAGTCTTTTTATTAGTAAATCTATCCCACTTAAGAATATCTGCAACATATTTCGACTGAGAAAGAAGGCAACCTCTAGGTGAGTAAGCTACTTCAATACCCAAGAAATATCAAAGATAACCTAAATCCTTCATTTCAAACTGTTTAGCCAATTCTGTCTTCAAAATTGAAATACCATCAATGTCATCACCAGTAATAATCATATCTACGACTTGCATTAGTGCATTTAATAAAAAGGGCAGAATCATAACTACTAGAAACAAATCCAAGAGACAAGATCACAATAGAAAATTTCTCAAACCAAGAATGAGGTGCTTGTTTGAGACCATATAACATTTTCTTGAGCTTAGAAACATACCCAAAGTCATGTGAAACACCAGGAGGAGTGCCATATAAACGTCTTCTTAAAGATCTCCATTCAAGAAGGCCCTTTTAACATCAAGTTGAGAGATATGCCACTGACAAACCAAAGCTATAATAATAAGAATACAAATAGTAGTCATTTTTGCAAATGGGTAAAATGTCTCCTCATTTTACAACTAACCTATCTTTGTATCGCTCAATAGACCCATCAGAATTAGTCTTGATCTTAGACAACTAACAACACTCTTACTAGGAGGTAGAGGAACCAAATCTCAAGTATTTATCTTATACAAAGTAGAAAGTTCCTCATCTATATCTTACTGTAAAAAAGGGTCAAAAATTGCCATCTTATAGGAAGAGGGCTTAGAGAGACAATGAATAGAAGCTAAAAAAGAAGTAAAGGATGAAGAATAACAAGAATAAGCAAATTCTAGTAGTTTTATGGATATACAAAAGCATATGGATTGACGTAAAGGTGGATCCACAATCTTAGACGAAGCTTGGGGGGTTGTAGATGAGAATGGAGCTTCAGGTGTGCCAGAGAATATAGTGTCAGTACCTGCATAATGATTAGTACAAATTGGTTGAACATGGGAAGGGGTATCTAAGGTACTAGGAACATGAGATGATAAACTATCAGAATCTTTAGAAAAGGGATCTATATGACTAATACCAGGTCTAGTCAAACTATGAGTAGTGGATGGAATAGAAAAGAAAGATATATGCTCGAGAAAGACAACATAATAGGATACATAAAGTTTCTGAGTTATTGGATCAAAACAACGATACCTCTTTTTACCTTCACCATAACTCAGAATGACACAAATAGTAGATCGAGAGGACACCTTTTTACGTTCAACATAAAGACAAAGAACGAAACAAGTATAACCAAAAACTCTAAAGGAGGAATAATCAGGGACATACCCATATAACTTTTCAAAAGGATAAAAACCTTAACTATGAGAAGATGAAATTGTATTAATCAAACTTATAGCAGTAAGGACAACTTCTCCCAAAAATTCACTAGGAATAAAAGCAAACAACAAGAGAGAATGAGCAGTTTCGACAATGTGCCTATGTTTTCTTTTAGCAACACCATTTTGCTTAGGAGTATCTATACACGAAGTTTGGTGAATGGTTCTATCTAAGGCAAACAACTCACAGAATTTATTAGAGGTGTATTCCCTACCTAAATCACACCTAAAACATTTGATAACAGTAGAATGTTGAGTTTTGACAAGAGCTCAAAATGCTACAATTGTGGTAGAAAAGAGCACTTCAAAAGGGATTATTGGTTTAAAAAGGGTATAGAGAACACTATAGAGTTATCAAAACCTCAAGGATTTATTACAAGCACCTCAAAAGATGAGGAGGTTTTATATAGTGAAATAACGAGAGTCTTTACAGATAGAAAAGTGCTTACTGAGGTTTGGTTAAGGGATTCAAGAGCGACATGGCATATGACCAAAATTTGTTGCGATGTCGCGGTCGCACAAATTAATTACCCTAGCTTCAAACACAACACACAAGATAGTATAGAGCAAGCAAGGGGTCGATCCCACGAGGAAGATTCCTTATTTTATTCAAGTTGCATCAATTGACTTCTGTAGATCCAGATATTCAAGTTGGAATGGCCGAAGGTCAACACTGGCAGATTGCGAGATTTGACTTTGAAGGCTGCGATTTCCATGCTCTTCCTTATTTTATTTTCTTGCCTTAGATGTCCAGAAAGGTATGGATGTTACCTTTTTAATTCCACTGGAATCACTTCATTTCAACCTCTAGAGCTCACGCTCTGCACAAAACATCGACTGAAGGTCAAATCTGCCAATTATCTCCAATTTACTCCTTTTTGCATCTTTCATCCAAAAGTGCCTTCAAAACATAAAACAAAGAATATCAAGGCATTTTATATATAAACATAGGCAAAACACTAGTTAAATGTGGGTGAAACTATTGAATAATATGGTTGCATCACATACCCCCACACTTACCTCTTACTCGTCCTCGAGAAAGGATAGGTAAAACCAAATTGAAGTTAAATTAAATGAAATCACTATGACTAATCTTCTAATCTCCCATCAATATCCAAGAATATATGCATTATAAACAAGAACACAATTAAGAAGGATAAAGAGTATAAATTTTCATGAATTTATTTACATGCAAACTTCAAAACTTAATTAATCGTCGGGATTTAAATGAAATCTATGTCATGCCAAAGTGATAGGTCCTCTCATTGATATACACTCCAACACTCACGTGTTTAGGGCTTATGTGTTTAAATCTCTCAAATTCAATCAATGAATATGTTCTACTATAAGCTTGCTCTTCAATCTCATCTCCATTAATAACATATTACAAACAATGCATGAATCAAAAGGTCTTATTTTCTGGTTGTAATGGGGCTAAGGTAAAGGTGAGGTAAAAGAGAGTAAAAGAAACAGGTTCAAACCAAAGAAAGTAGAGCATTCTGAAAAATGATATTTCAAACAAGATATTCCATCAAAGCACATAAATTTTCCATCTTTAATCACCAATGCTTAACTTCTTTTGATTTCAAGCTTTTTCAATATAAAATCTTAAGAACATAAAGGAACATTCTTTTTCTTTTTCTTTTTCTTTTCTTTTTCTTTTTTCTGTTTTTCTTTTTTTTTTTTTTACCTTTGGCAACTTTGCCCATCTTTTCATCAAACATCACTTCTTCTTTCTTTTCACATAATTTCCAACCACAATTCCATGAAATATCACTAGTATATGCTCTACTAATCCTTGGCCATGGGAAAAGGAAAACATATATAAAGTTAAGGCTTATACATGGATAAAGCAAAGAAAAGATAAACAAGCTCAAAAGGGGTTTACTAAGGATAATATGCTTTAGGTTGGCTTTTTGGCTCAAGTGGTTAAAATTCCTAATGCCTTTATCATCTTCATGTATGTATGTAATATGAATGTAATCTCAACAAGATATGAAGCAAGTTCTAAAGATACATATCATTGAAAGAAGGCACAATCAAAGAATATAATGTTGAAGGCTCAAAAGCTTGCATTGGTATAACACTATAAAGTCAACATGGCATATTCTCAAAGTCAATCCCTAAACCAATTAAACCTTAAAACTTGCATGCACACTCCTTCATTCGATTTATATCTTCATCTATCTCAACTAATTCTCATACATAATACTCATATTCTCAAAAACCAATGGGAGTTCAAAAGATCAAACATAATTTTTTTTTATTTTGAAAAATAACAAAGAAAACCAAAATTAGAAAACCAATATTCTCCCAATACCCCCACACTTAAAACATAACATTGTCCTCAATGTTGAAATAAAAGAAAAGGAATATTGGAGAATGACAAAAATAAAGTAAAATGTGAAAAATAAAAGACAAGGGAAAAAGAAAGCAAATCTGTTTTTTTTTTTGTGCTGGGTTGCCTCCTAGTAAGCGCTTTTGTTTTATGTCATTGGCTCGACATGTTGCATGCTTATTCTTCATAGATTGGTTCAGCTAACTCCGCAGAAGCGGTGAGTTCTGTCGTCCAACCTTCATAGAAAGGTTTCAAGCGATGCCCATTGACCTTGAGTACTTTGTTGGTTTCTAAACTTGTAATTTCAACTGCACCATAAGAAAAAACATTAGAAACAACAAATGGTCCAATCCAACGAGAGCGTAACTTTCCAGGAAAAAGTTTCAAACGTGAATGATAAAGAAGGACTTTGTCTCCAACATTAAACTCTTTTCTTGTAATCATTCGGTCATGGAGACTCTTAGTCTTTTCTTTATAAATCCTTGCATTCTCGTAAGCATCATTTCGAATCTCTTCCAACTCTTGCAATTGCAACTTTATTGCAATCCCAGCAGCATCATAATCCATGTTACATTTTTTAATGGCCTAAAAAGCTTTATGTTCAAGCTCCACCGGTAGATGACATGTTTTTCCATAAATCATCCTATAAGGTGACATTCCTATAGGTGATTTGTAAGCAGTTCGATAAGCCCAAAGTGCATCACCAAGTCGTAGACTCCAATCTCGCCGGTTAGGTTGCACTGTCTTCTCCAAAATGGACTTGATTTCAGCTTGGCCATTCGTTTGAGGATGGTATGCTGTGGAAGTTCGATGAGTCACATGATATTTGCGTAACAATGCTTCCATTGAACGATTGCAAAAATGAGTGCCACGATCACTAATGATAGCTTTAGGGATTCCAAACCTGTCAAATATGTGATCCTGACAAAATCTAAAACAACCTTAACATCGTTAGTTCGTGTGGCTTTCGCCTCAATCCATTTGGACACATAATCAACAGCAAGAAGGATATAAAGATTGCCAAAAGAAGAAGGAAATTGACCCATAAAATCAATACCCCAAACATCAAAAATTTCACTCACAAGAATATTCGTTAAAGGCATTTGATTCTTATGAGTGATATTACCTGTTTTTTGGCATTTTTCACATGATTTGCAAAAAAGATATGCATCCTTAAAAATAGAAGGCCAATAAAAACCACTTTCAAGTACCTTGTGGGCCGTTCTTTTTGCTCCAAAATGCCCACCACAAGAATGAGAATGACAAAAGGTAAGAATGGAATGAAATTCATCTTGTGGTACACATCTCTTAACTACTTGATCCACACAAAATTTCCACAGATAAGGAGTATCCCAAAAATAATATTTAGCATCAGCTCGTAACTTGTCTTTTTGGGATGTAGACAAACCTGGAGGGAATTCTTTGGTGACTAAATAGTTCACCAAATCAGCATACCATGGTCTTGTAGAGGAATGTAACACATACAACTGCTCATCGGGGAATGTCTCTTTTATTGTTTCGGTTTGTATATCCTCAATCCTCAGTCGGCTCAAGTGATCAGCCACATGATTTTCGGCACCTTTTTTGTCTTTGATCTCAAGATCAAATTCTTGTAAAAGCAAGATCCACCTAATCAATCTTGGTTTGGACTCCTTTTTCTTCAAAAGATACCTTAAAGCTGCATGATCAGTAAAAACAATGACTTTTGTACCAAGTAGATATGACCTAATTTTTTCAAGAGCAAACACCACTGCAAAAAGTTCCTTTTCAGTTGTATGGTAATTGCATTGTGCACCGTCCAACATGCGGGAAGCATAGGCGATAACATGCAAATTCTTCCCTATTCTTTGCCCAAGGACAGCCCCTACCACATAGTCACTTGCATCACACATTATCTCAAAAGGCTCATCCCAATTTGGTGGTTGGATGATAGGGGCAGATGTGACACGCCTCTTAAGCTCATCATGGGCATCTTTACATGCTTGATCAAACACAAAATCCACTTTTTTGGCTAATAGTTTGCACAAGGGTGCTGTAATCTTTGAGAAATCTTTAATAAAGCGTCGATAGAAACCTGCATGGCCAAGAAAAGAACGAATTTCCCTCACGCAGGAGGGGTAAGGCAATGATGAAATAATGTCTATTTTAGCTTTATCAACCTCTAATCCACGTGAAGACACAACATGCCCAAGAACTATTCCTTGTTCTACCATAAAATAACAGTTCTCATAGTTTAAGACAAGGTTAGTTTCAATGCACCTTTTCAAGATCAAAGATAAATTTTCTAGACATTTATCAAAAGAATCACCATACACCGTGAAATCATCCATGAAAACCTCAATTATTCTTTCAACATAGTCAGAAAAAATACTCATCATGCATCTTTGAAAAGTTGCAGGTGCATTACAGAGACCAAAGGGCATTCTCCTATATGCATATGTACCAAATGGACATGTAAATGTAGTCTTTTCTTGATCCTCAGGATTAATAACAGTCTGATTGTATCCACCATATCCATCAAGAAAGCAATAAAAAGACTTACCTGCTAGGCGTTCAAGCATTTGATCCATGAATGGTAATGGAAAATGATCTTTGCGTGTAGCAAGATTTAGCTTTCTGTAATCAACACACATTCTCCATCCACTCGAGATGAGAGTAGGAATGAGCTCATCATTTTTGTTTTTCACCAACGTGATTCCGGTCTTTTTAGGCACCACATGGATTGGCGCAACCCATTTACTGTTCGTGATGGGATAAATGACTCCTGCATCTAACAGTTTTAAAATTTCAGCTTTCACTACCTCCATCATAGGCAGGTTCAACCTCCTTTGCATTTCCCTTGTTGGTTTCGCATTGTCCTCCAATAGTATGTGATGCATACACATTGAGGGACTAATGCCCTTGATGTCAGCTAAAGTCCATCCAATGGCCGTCTTGTGATCTCACAACAATTTCACAAGTTTTTCCTCTTGCGTATTTTTCAAACCTGATGTTATAATAACGGGAAGTGTATTGTTGTCGCCAATGAATACATGCTTCAAATTATCGGGCAAAGGTTTCAATTCTAACTCGGGTGCCTGTAAAATAGATGGCAAAAGCTTTTTATGTGAGAGTACTAAATCAACAAAGACATTACCATGGGGAACAGTTTGCAATGATTGCAAAGCCAATGCTGATTCATGCACGTTTTGGGGAACACATATGTGCCTCTCCATCTCTTCTATCTCGGTAAAATCATAGCCATAGCTCAAAGCTACGCTTAATCCATCCTCACAATCAAAATCAAAATCAAAAACTTGCTGCACACACTTATCAACTTGGTCATAGCATGTGATAGAATAAACATTGCTATAAGGATATTTCATTGCATCATGAAAATTAAATTCAATCTTTTCATCTCCTACTTCCATAGACAAAGTATCCTTACCACAATCTATCCTTGTATTGGCAGTTTTCAAGAATGGTCTCTCAAACAATATAGGAGTGTTGTTTGATGAATCACAAGAATCATGTTCCATATCAAGAATATAAAAGTCGCATGGAATGACCAAACTATCAATCTTAACTAGGACATCTTCTATCACACCAAGTGGGTAAACAAAACTACGATCCGCAAGTTGTATTACAATGCTAGTTTTATTCAAAGGCTCAAGACTAAGAGAATCATAAACATGTTTGGGCATAACACTAATGGATGCACCTAAATCGCATAAAGCTCTTTTAAAACTAGCATTACCAATAACACATGGGATAGTAAACGCACCTAGGTCTTTTTGTTTCAAAGGCAGATTCTTTTGAACAACGGCAGATACAACTTCACCCATACTTACCATTTCATGACCTTTCAGTTTGAAAGCTCTCTTGGTAGTACACAACTCCTTCAAGAATTTTGCATACTTGGGAATTTGCTTGATAGCATCAAGCAAAGGAATGTTGAGTTCTACTTTCTTGAAAACCTCTAAAATCTCTTTTTCTTTGTCCTCTTTCTTTGACCCAGAAGAACTCACAGGAAAGGGTGGAATTATTTTAAAACTTGAAGTCATTGATTGAGGACTTACCTTTAGAGTGTTGGTCGTGGTTTCAATTTGTGAAGGAGAAGGATGTTTCTTTTTTGTACTCAATTCAGTTTCTATCTCTTCTTCTTCCTCCATCTCAATTTGTTTCGACCTTTTCTCTTCAAGTTCTTTCCCACTTCGTAGCATGATCGCACTAACATTCTCTTTTGGATTCAATGCTTGGGAGGGCAATTTTCCATTCATTTGTGCTTCCAATTTCCCCACACTTGAAGCTACTTGCCCCATTTGCTTCTCCAAGTTGTGAATACTTGACCTTGTTTCCTGTTGAAAAGACATGACATTTTGTTGCAAGGTCACAGTGTTAGAAGCCAAAGTTTTCATCATCTCACGAAGATCATCACTAGATGACGACCCCATAACATTGGAGTTTGTGAATGGAGGGGTTTGTCTTGCTTGATAATTCTGTTGGGGCTGAAATCCATGGGGCTGGAGTTGTCGACCTTGATTGCCTTGTTGAGGCTGGTTCCCATACCGTAGGTTGGGATGATCTCTCCATCCAGGATTGTACGTGTGGGAAAAAGGATCATACTTACGCTGAGGTTGTCCATTGAATGCTCCATCAACTGCATTAGCTTGTTCAATGTAATCTTCTTGCATTGTTGGGCACATATCTGAAGCATGTCCTTGTAAGGAGCATATGCTACAAACTTTCACCTGTTGTATATTGCCACAAGCCAAAGAACGCACAAGAGAAGTAAGATCATTAACTTTATTCTCAAGGTTAGAAATACTTACCTCATTTACTCGTTTGTTTGCGAAGTCTCCACGAGTACCAAACTATTTCGAGTTGGCTGCCATGTTTGAGATCAATTGGCGTGCAGCCTCGGGTGTCTTCTCTACCAATGCCCCTCCACTTGCAACATCAATGATACTACGGTCAGTAGGCATCAATCCTTCATAGAAATATTGAATGAGCAGCTGATCGGGTATTTGATGATGAGGGCATTGAATGCACAGTTGCTCAAATCTTTCCCAATACTCGGAAAGTGTCTCTCCATGAGATTGTTGAATCCCACATATTTCTTTCCTTATGTTGGCAACTCGAGATGCTGGGAAATACTTCTCAAGGAAGATCTTCTTCATGCCATTCCACGTTTCAATTGAACCTGGGAGAATGGAGAAAAGCCATACCTTTGCTGCCCCTTTTAAAGAGAAAGGGAAAGCTTTCAACTTAACCTGTTCTTCATCAACTCCATTCGGTTTCATGCCAACGCAAACCATATGGAATTCCTTGAGATGAGTATGAGGATCTTCTCCTGCAAGACCATTGAAAGTTGGTAGCAAATGTATAAAACCAGATTTGAGCTCAAAGTTTACATTATTGTTGATGTTTATGCACAATGGCTGATTTTCCACGTTAGGAGCAGCAAGCTCCTTGAGTGTTTGTTGTCGTGCAATAGCCATGGTGTTGAGGCGAGCTTCCTTTCGTAACCTGCGTAAAGTTTTTTCTATTTCGAGATCCAAATGCACTTGACTTTGATTAGTAGAACGGGTTACTGGCATAAATCATCAAGAAAACTCAAAATAAACCAACCACACAAGAAATCAAAAACAATGCAAATTGTACGAAAATCCTACGATAGAAAACAAAAACTGCCTAAAAACCCTAGAAAACAGCGGAATTTGGCCTCGATAGGGTGGGGCTAATGGTTCACCACTAGTCTTGTTTAGAACATCGTTTCCCTTCAGGAAACAAACGGCCAATACCTAATTCCACCAAAACATCTGTTTTGAACAGTACCGCTGCAAACAAAAATTCTTTTTTTTTTTTCAGAAAAAGAAATAAAAATCACAGCAAATAAAAATAATAGCACAAGAATCAACTAAAATTACTTCCTCGGCAACGGCGCTAAAATTTGTTGTGATGTCGCGGTCGCACAAATTAATTACCCTAGCTTCAAACACAACACACAAGATAGTATAGAGCAAGCAAGGGGTCGATCCCACGAGGAAGATTCAAGTTAGATTTTTATGCTAGATGATATGTAATTTGGGGGGGTTTGGACGTTATCTAGGCTAAAGCAAAAGAAAACAGAAAACTATCAAACTAAATTTAATAAAATCAGAAAATTATCAAGAGAACAAACCTTGGTCACAAGCACACATCCACCTATAGAAATCAGAACTGATCATGGAAACGAAACATCAATTTATATTATGAATATTTATCTCTTCTTAACATTGGTTAGTTAACGGATCCGTCGTATAACTAGCCCTAACCATCAAACATCCACAGTGTCCGCACTAGTAATTTAATTCAATGGCAGCCTTAAGAACTAGATAAGTTGATTAATCAAGAAAACATAACTGTCCGCAGTCTATGTTTGATTTGATTGAATGTTCTCCCTAAGATTAATAACGTAGATCCGCCACAATTATTAAACTCAGTTGCTTCACAAGTTCATATACCACAACTCCGGTTTTGATATCAAACTTAACAATAGATTGTCTACAATAATAACTTAGAGTCCGCTCTAGCAATTAAAATAAACAATCATAGGAAAAATAAGCATAAGAGAACAAATATATTCATCATATAAACTGAAAAGAAAAGGTAAAATAAATCTCACAGTTCTTGAAATCCGAAGGTTTCCGTGTCCTTGCAACCAAGAAAAAGTGTTTAGCCTTGCATGTTTGTTGAACAACTAATCAAAAAGAAGGATGAATGCATAATTTAGGGTTTCTTAGAGGAAGGGGGCGTTTTTCTCTCCTTGGCTGGCTGCCCCACTTCTCTTCTCTCATTCTTTTTATATCCTAGGAAACCCTAGGTCTCTATTTTACAAAATAGTCCTCCATTAAGTAGACTGTTTACATTTAAGTACTTCAATAACTATTTTCCTAAAAAAGAAGAAATAGCCTTGCATGAAATCTTCAAGCTTTGACTTAGAGGAGCTAAATTGCTGAAATAAAAACTTGGATATCGGTTTAGATGCTTCAGAACGTAATTTGGACTCGTTTCTTCACGAAACCTGTTTGCCGGCAGAATTCAGATGTCATCTTTGAAAAATCATATCTCCCTCATATGACATCGTTTTTGGCTGAAATTTTGAGCGTTTATATAAATTTGAGTCATGAATCCAAAACAATTGTGTTTGCATCAATTGGACTTCTGTAGCTCCATATATTCAAGTTGGAATGGCCGAAGGTCAACACTGGCAGATTGCGAGATTTGACTTTGAAGGCTGCGATTTCCATGCTCTTCCTTATTTTATTTTCTTGCCTTAGATTTCTAGAAAGGTATGGATGTTAACTTTTTAATTCCACTGGAATCACTTCATTTCAACCTCTAGAGCTCACGCTCTGCACAAAACATCGACTGAAGGTCAAATCTGCCAATTATCTCCAATTTACTCCTTTTTGCATCTTTCATCCAAAAGTGCCTTCAAAACATAAAACAAAGAATATCAAGGCATTTTATATATAAACATAGGCAAAACACTAGTTAAATGTGAGTGAAACTATTGAATAATATGGTTGCATCACATATGACTCCTAATCGAGATTGATTTCATGCATGTGAACCCATCTCTGAAGGCTCAATGTTAAAGGGTAATGATCATGCTTTAAAGATTGTTGGCATTCACATCATCAAATTGAAGATGTATGATGGCTCAATTCATACTATTTTAGAAGTGTGACATGTGAAAGGCTTATAGAAGAAAATTTTATCCGTGTGACAATTTGATAATCTTGGTTGTAAGATTTGAATAGACAATGGAATCATGAAAATCATCAAAAGAGCACTGGTGGTTTTAAAGGCAAGAAAGATAGCTACAAACTTTTTTGTGTTAATAAGAGAAACACATCATGAGGTAGAGGTGTCAATCACATCAACCAGTCCTTCAGAAGAGAAGACGATGATGTGGCATAAAAAACTAGGCCACATGTCAAAGAAAGTTTTAAAAATTCTCTCTGATAAGAAGTTACTCCATGGGCTTACAAAGGTTACTATACCCTTTTATGAGCACTGTGTTATAAGTAAACAACACAGGTTGAAGCTTGGCACATCAACATCTAAGAATAAATGCATCTTAGACCTAATTCATTCTATGTTTGGCAAGCACCAGTTATATCCTTGGGAGGAGCAAGATACTTTGTATCATTTATAGATGACTTCTTTTGGAGATGTTGGGTGTATCCAATTAGAAGGAAGGTAGATGTTCTAGCAGTCTTCAAAACCTTCAAAGCATAGGTAGAACTTGAATCTAAAAAGAAGAACAAGTGTTTGAGGATTGATAATAGAGAAGAATATACCAGTGATGAATTTGATAACTTTTGTCAACATGAAGGTATCAAAAGGTAGTTCACAATAACATACACTCCATAACAAAATGGAGTGGCAAAGCGAACGAATATAAATCTATTAGAAAGAACAAGAGTAATGTTGAAGGCTATAGGTCTAGGAAAGCCATTCTGGGCAGAAGCAGTCAAAACCGCCTGTTATGTGATAAATCGATCTTCATCAACTGCAATTGAGCTGAAGACATTAATGGAGATGTGGACTGGGAAGGTAGCTGATTATTCTCGGTTGCATATATTTGGAAGTCCTGTGTACATGATGTACAATACTCAATAAGGGGTATCGCTGATGGATGGAGTGAAGGGGTATCGCTTGTGAGATCCCACTGCCCATAAGTTAGTCATCAATAGAGATGTCATATTTATAGAAGATAAAATGCAAATGGAAGAAAATAATAGCATTTTAAAGGAGACTACAGTAGTCCAGATGATAAACACTTAGAATCATACTTCTTCTAAAGCTACACTAGAGCATGAAGAATAAGAACAGATAGACTCTGAAACTCCTGAAGTTCAGCAATCAACTCATGAAAGAAGACCACCGGCTTGACACTCGGAATATGTTACTAGGAGCAACATTGCATATTGTCTTCTAATAGAGGATGGAGAGCCATCAACTTTCCATAAGGCTATAAAAAGCATAGATGTATCTATGTGGATGACAACAATCCAAGAGGAGATTGAAACTCTATCCAAGAATAACACTTTGGATCTTGTTTCTCTACTGCAAGGAAGGAAGGCCATTGGCATCAAATGGGTTTACAAGATAAAGCGTGATGGTAATGATCAAGTGGAGAGGCATCGGGCAAGATAAGTGGTGAAAGAATATGCTTTGAAAGAAGGAATAGACTTCAATCAAATATTTTCTTCCATGGTACGACTTACTATATATTTATAAGTAACAACAAATTAATTAATGATATATATCATTTAAATTAATATTACCATCCATTTAGCATGTGCAGCAAACAAAACAGAGCCACCGGTGTGTGTGGTCACCGAATTATGAATTTACCGGTTCCGGTTGTCGACACTGAACTATGAGCGTCGTGTGAACCATTTAGACATCATATGCTGAATATATTATGACCATATATTCCTCGGGATGTATGGCGGTTTGAAATCCCTCCAAACCGCCACATCATTCTAGCCTTGGAGACCATTATCTCTCGCTTATTTTTTGGATTTTTTTCGTGATTCATACCAAAAATCATGCAACCTACTTCCATAGTGAAAAATTAGATTTTAAAACATAAATTGTTTTTTTTTAAAATATCATATCGCAACAAAATATGTTACCTAGTTGCCGTGTGATTTTTCCACACCCTCCTCACAACATTGTCATGCACGCTGTCTCATTTGAATTTGTGTTGTGTATAAATAATTTATTTAAAATAAAAATAATAATTTATTTACAATTATAATAATAATATATTAAAAATAAGTTGGAAATTAGAACTTAACACCAACCTGAAATCTTTGAAACCATGCATCGATATAAGGTCTCCATTCAGGATGTCTGGAAACCTGACTCCATTGAAATAATGGAATGTCTATCGACGATTTAAACGTCGATGTTATTACTAGGACGACCTTTATGTTTGTGAACCTGAAAAAAAATTAAATTAATGAAATATTACTATTCATAAATTACGTTATAATTTAAAAAGAAAAACTAAAACCGAAACAAACTTACATTGAAAGGTCGTCCTTCCAATGTGCCTGGTATTTGTGGGTGAATTGATTCCGCTGTGAAGGCACACCTCCTCTACGCTATGAAACCGCGCTCGAAGAGGCAACATTGTGAGTCGACGTAGATGCCTCTTCTTGATCGGCAACAAAGGACAAGTCATCCTCGTTGCTAGAAGAACTAGCTGCAACCATATGCTCATGACGTGTTGTTGATTTCATTCTACGCATCGACATAAATGTATACGAATAATTATATAATTTAAATCGATTATTAAAAAAACATTTCGACAGCACCTCCCCTATACTGGAGATTACCCAAAGTTTTCAAACCTACAAATATTGACAACATCCACAAACCAATTCACTCCATTGAAAAATCTTATATATAACCTAACATCTATACAAATTTAACAATAAAATAAAGAAAAGAATAACATTTAATTTTATATATTCAACTAACATCTATAGAAATTCATCAATAACAATTAAAATTAATGGAAATAATTAAACACATATCATGCAATAATAGAGTAAAATTGAGATAAAATAATTAAATTTAATCATATATATTCAATTACCATTTACAAGGTAACTTCAACAACAACAATTAAAATTCAACAAAGTATTCAATTATTATGGCAATATAAACAATAAAATATATTGAATAAAGTTTTTTAAAAAACTATAGATTTGAGGAATGAAAAATGCTTACCTTAATAGTGTGTTTATTTCAGGATTTTATCTACATACAATACAAGAAAACAAAAAACACAACAAAAATATATTATTAATAAAACAAAGAAAAAATGAGAAAAATAAAATCATTAAGCATATTAAATGAAAATGCATACATTTTAATTTGTTGAAGATTACAATAAGCTAAAGATTACAAGAAAAAATGAAAATTTTTGCAATAGAAGAGAGAAAAAAGATGAGATTAAACGAAAAAGGAGAGAAATGAACTGAAGGGGCGGTCATTGAGATTTATAATGCAGTTTTATCGATGGACTCATCAATGACCTATTTAAATAATATTATTTTTAATTATTCCGTCGGTGAATTTTCAAACGTCTGTTGGTAAATTTTGATTTTCGCACTAAAATTTTTAAATGACCCTCTAGAATTTTCACAGTCCATTGACATATTCACACAGTTAGAGATGCATTAATACCCACCCATTGAAATTTGCATAGTCCATCGATAATTGTGAACTGCACCGATAAAAACCGACAGATTGTATCCATTTGTAGAGACGTCTGTGATTATGGAATATGCAGTAAATATTTTGCAACTCTCTGTAAAAATACGTTTATATACAACCCAAGATGCACATTCCTTGATTCAGCTAAAAAGTGACGGTGGTTTCCTTGGTAATTGTGATGGTGAATTAGTCACGTCATTGTACGGAGATTCCAGTTTGAATCCCTCGGTCATTTCGTTAGTAAAATCGCCCGCCAAAACTGCCACGTCATCGAACTTCTTTTTTTAAAAAAAATTATATATATATATATATATATATATTTCATCTGTAATTCAGTCGGTATAGTTCGTCGGTAAATACCGACTGAATTACCGATGAAATAGTATCTATCGATAATTATTACCGCAATTTACCGACATAATTGTTCTCTTGGTAATTCCGTTTGTTTTAGGCGAATTTCTAGTAGTGGGTGTGATATAAACAGATGAGAAACCTAATCTAAAATCCCACTGTTTTCACTGGTAGTGGAACTGTTCTAGCATTTTATGACTTTTATTTTTCCTATAGCAATGGACTTTGTGTCTAGGAATATCCAGTGCATGCAATCTTCTTATCGCTGTAGTTGGTGGTGGAGGTGGTGTGTAGGTTCTAGTCTTCCCAAAATTTCTGGAAGTAATCGATGTATTATAGTTTGATTCTATCCTTTTTTTGCTTTGTGTTGTTATTGATAACCAATGCTGTACAGCTTCCTAAAGGCACGCATCAGTGGTCAAGCTTTCTTACTCCTGAAGAACTGGTGCTTATCCTACAGCGTGCTTCTATCAATGTAAGATGGATGCTTTCCCTTCTGACATTTTGACATGTCTACTACTGTTACTTCTTATTAAAAACTTATTGCTTTGGGTTTGGTGCTCGCCAGGTTAAAGAAATGGCTGGATTTGTTCACAGCCCCTTGACTGGGCGATGGTCTCTATCTGATGATATTTCTGTGAACTTCATAGCCTTTGGTACCAAAGACGGTCAATGATGAGAATTGCGTACAATGACAGGCATGCTGAATAAAAGATTTACTCTTAGGTATTTTATATACTCATTCTTTGCTTCTGTCTAGTCACAAATAATTTCCATCTTGCTCTCTTCGTTATTAGTACTGAATGTGAGCATAAAGAAACAAAATGCTTCAGAAACTGTCCTCAAACCCAAAATTTTAATCAGATGTATCAGATGCACAATTGCAGGCTAATCTGGATTTTGTTTGTGGATGAGGGATTGACCGTGGTCCGATCCAACCAGGCGGGGCTTGCTTTGAACCGAACACAATAGCATCTCCTGCTGCTTAGGCCATGAATCTCTTCTATCAAACTTCTGATAAAAATCCTTGCAATTGTGATTTCTCACAATCAGCCATTTTCTCTTCCAACAACCCACTGAGTTTTCTCAAAACACTTCCTTTTTGGTTTTACTAATCCCTCTTCATGTTTTGCTCATAAACTACAGGCTATAATGCTTGCACACTTACCCTAGTGAGCGCACCTGAAGAGGACCCATGAACAGAGCCTTTTGGAGGTGATGGGTGCTTT
This sequence comes from Populus nigra, assembly GCF_951802175.1. NCBI lineage: Eukaryota > Viridiplantae > Streptophyta > Magnoliopsida > Malpighiales > Salicaceae > Populus > Populus nigra. The sequence goes on along the minus strand of NC_084853.1, from coordinate 33,173,218 downwards.
ATACCATTCTCTTTCGCACTTAAAATGTTGAAGCCATCATCTTTTTAAAAGTAAATTAGGGAGATTCAGTGTGTGTGTAGGCTTGCAAAGAAATGTTCATACAGTATTTTTTTTTTTCTAGAATGACCTATCCTCCGTGTATTTGTGAAATTAGTCGGTCAAGTTTCTTACAACTGAGTAATGCTTGAGGTTAAGCAGCAAGATAGTGTGATTTGATCAATGCAAACAGCGATAAACTATATATGGCCTTGTTGCAGGTGGTTAATAAAAAGATAAAAAAGAAAATGAAACCATAAAACACCCGTATCTTCATTAACAAAAGGAAATCCTTCACCAAACCCTAAACTTTTACAGCTTAATCCATCATCTGTTCGCTAAATTTAAACACCAAGAAACAGAAACATTTAAAAAAAACATTACAAATCACACAACCACCCGTCTTCATTAACAAAAGGAAGTTGTTCACCAAACCCAAAACTTTTACTACTTAATCCACCATATGTGGCAAGGCATGACAACCTACAACCAGGGGTCTCTAGCCCCACTATGTTCCACTAAAATTTACATTGATTGTTTTTTTTCAAACTATATTTTTAATGTCAAATGCATTCCAATAAAAAGACAATCTCATCCCCCCTACATCTTTGCACCTCTCCGTGGCAAAGACAACTCTATTATTATATTGTTTCAATCTACAGTACCATGAATTTTGATGAACAAGACTTTTGCAAACACTATTCCAATTCACAGTACAATAAGTCTTTATAAACAAGACTTTCCCCACATGATTTACTTTTATATATAATAATGTGCAGTTGTTTTTTTATTCTTAGGACCATTGACCTGCCTTTTGGTTATGTGGAAAACAAGAGGGAAAGGCAGAGAACTCAAATGGATCCAAGTCCTTGGAAAGTTATGGTGCGACGACAAACACTTGAAAGCTAGCTTGTTAACGTGTATTTCCTCCAGCCCTAACAACTAACACTAAGAATTGTCACAACCAATGCATCTGCTTATAAATTCTTTGAAGACAAGTTATCCTTCCAAGTTTCAAAGCTGCTCTGTAGAAATAAACATGCACAATTTTCCTTTATCTGAACCTACTAATACGTGGGCACAACGTAGATGACATGTTTGTTTCTACAAAGAAGCTTTGAAACTTAGAAGGAGAACTTGTCTTCAAAGAATCTATAAGCAGATGCAATGGTTGTGACAATGCTTAGTGTTAGTTGTTAGGGCTGGAGGAACTATACGTTTTTGAAGTGTTTGTCATATCGGACCATAACTTTCCAATCGATTTGAGTTCATTTTATCCACATAAACCCTAAGAAAAAAAAATAGTTATCTATTAGATTCGAATATATAGGATTAACCAAGGCAACAAAAAAATTAATGAACAGAATAATTAATCAGTTTGGTTTGACTAAATTAATATGCAAAAGTATATTTTCGCATGAATTCTAGAAAAGCCATGCTATTTTTTTAGAAAAGTTCGGACAATTAATTGCCAAGAATATATAAATATAAGAGATCATCAACTCAAAAAAATCACATGAAATAAATAAAAATTTGACGACTAAAAAGGCACTATTGAAATAACCAAAAAAACCAAACTGAATTGAACCCAAACTGGAAAAAATCGAAAACAAACCTAGCCAAAACCGGAAAAAACCGAGCAAAACTAGAAAAAATCGAGCCAAATTGATCAATTTGAATCTGTTTTTGTTCTAAAATGGCTGGATCCATCAACGTTGGGTCTTGCCCCATTAGAACTTGCCTAACCCAACATTATTGATCCTGCATCACGACTCAATCTCTTGGGTCCTGCGTCAGAACCCACTTTTCTTGGGCTGTGTCACAACCCAACGCACTTGGGTTCGGCGTTAGAACCCAAGGCTAATGGGTACTGTGTAAGGACCCAGTTTCCTTGGGCTGCGTCAGAACCCAAGGCTAATGGGTCCTGCATCATGACCCAGCTCCCTTGGGTTGTGTTAGGACCCAAGGCTAATAGGTCTTGCCTCAGGACCCAAGGTTCTTGGGTCTTTGGTTTCTAAATATAATTATTTTTATTATAATTAAAAGTATTAATATAAAAATTAGTATTATTTGTGTTATAAATATAATTATTTTTATTATAATTAATATTATTAATAAAATAATTAATAAATTTAAAAAACAATTATTATCAATATTGGAAAACAACCATAAATTTAATTTGAAGTGTAAAAATAATGATTATTATTATTATTATTATTACTATCATTAATAAATTTTAAAAAACTATTATTACTATTGAAGAAAAACCATAATTTTTTTAAAAGATTACAAAAAAATAAAAATTTTGTAACACAAGTGAAATATTATTATTATTATTATAAATATTATTGTTGAGTTTGGCGTTGCAGTCAGATTCAATGATCTTGAGTCTAATATTGCAACCAAACTCAATACTTTTATAATAATTTTTCATCTTATATTTTTATGATATTTTAAAAGGTAAACTCGGGGCAAAGTGCAGGACACTAAACTAGTATATCGTCATTGGTCTGTATTTGAAGCTTCACCACCCATATGATATTCTATAATAAGAATATATCCGAAGTCATCTTTACGCTTCTGCCCTTGACTTGTAGCATATTCTATATTTAATGCCCACTCCACTTTCAAAAAATGCAGAATAGAAACCGCTCCTCCTGAGCCATGGTGGTGCTTCCTTATACTGTTGCTTTCCTACTCCTTTCCTCCTTACAGACTGTAAAAATCGCAGGTAAGTTTGCGTCTCTTTCTATTTTAATTACCTCCTTCCATTTCTAAAGAATTTACCTTAACTGAGCCGTCTTCATTTCAGTCTATGAAAAAAAAATATGTTGGTGTTCTGTTTTGTCGTTTAAAAATTGATGTTTGATCATCTGCTTTAAATTTAGCTGCTTTTTGTGCAGGCTCGCAATCATTCATCGATATAAACTATGGCCAAGTTGCGGACAACCTTCCACCACCACCATCCACCGCAAAGCTTCTTCAATCCACTTCAATCCAAAAAGTCCGATTATATGGATCGGACCCCGCCATAATCAAAGCCTTAGCTAACACCGGAATTGGAATTGTTATCGGCATTGCAAATGGTGACATTCCAGGACTAGCCTCTGATTCCGATTTTGCCAAGAACTGGATCAACACAAACGTGCTTCCCTTCTATCCAGCTAGCAATATCATCCTCATCACTGTCGGCAACGAGGTCATGACTTCCAATGACCAGAATCTCATGACCAAGCTCTTACCAGCAATGCAAAATGTACAGAATGCTCTAAATGATGCATCGCTCGGGGGTAAAATTAAGGTCTCCACAGTTCATCCGATGGGAGTGCTTAAGCAGTCTGAGCCACCTTCTTCTGGAAGCTTTGATCCAAGTTATGGGGATCTGATGAAGGGCTTGTTGGAGTTTAATAGTGCGAATGGTTCGCCTTTCGCAATCAATCCCTACCCTTACTTTGCCTACAGAAGCGATACAAGGCCTGAGACTCTTGCTTTTTGCCTTTTCCAGCCGAATGCAGGACGAATGGATGGAAACACTAAGATCAAGTACATGAACATGTTCGATGTTCAGGTGAGAGTAAATGAAATTGCAAGTGCGAAAATTTTGTATCAATAGATGATCTAATAAAAATGCTACTGACAAGTGGTTTAATCAATTGCAGGTGGATGCAGTTTATTCTGCACTGAATTCTATGGGATTTAAGAATGTTGAGATTGTGGTGGCTGAGACTGGATGGCCATTTAAAGGAGATGACAACGACGTAGGGCCAAGCATTGAGAATGCCAAGGCTTACAATGGCAATTTGATTGCACACCTTCGATCGATGGTGGGCACTCCACCCATGCCAGGAAAATCAGTGGATACATTTGGACCTTTCAAGACTGATCTCACCATGGTAAGAACAAAATTTACGTACATTTCATTGGTATTTGGAGTTTTCAACAGCCAAGTGTTCTATTCCTGAGCTTTCCTTTGATTTGGCATTTAAATTTCTGTGTTTGGTTGGGAAGATGGGTTTTAAAACATCACTACGCATTTTGTTTGTTAATAGAATGGACAGTTCCTTTTCAGGAAAGATAAAGGCCAAATTGTACTAAAAGAAGCCTCTTGAACTTAACTTCTGAACAAAAAAAATCCTGATTTTCGATCCTAAACATTATGATTTTTGGAATAGGCTTGTTCTGTTAGGAAATTAACCAAAAAAGAAAAACTCAGCCCATAACATCTTTTTAATCGCTCTCTATGTCTCTATTAATAATGATAAAAAAAAAAAAGGTAGAAAGAAATATTCAATTTTTTAATCTAACATCTTTATCAACAATATTTGAAATACATGGAATCATCATTTTTAGAAAAATAAATCCAAATATTCTCGCATATTTCACCTGGAAAAATCCATTTAATTTTTTGAAACAGACCGAGTCACTAGCAGCAACACCACAACCGCCATCAGTAGCGGCCACCGACACCAGCACCGGCACCACCACCAGCAACAATAACAGCACCACAAGCACAAGCACGAGCACGGGCACGGGCACGAGCACGAGCACGAGCTCGAGCACGAACACCATCAGCATCAGCAGCAGCAGCAACAAAGTATATTTAATTAGGATTTTCAATTTAGGTTTGTTGTATGGGTTTATGGGACTTTCTTTGATTTGCCTTTTCTTTTATGACTTGCAAACTTAGAATAAGAAGTTGTAAAGAGACGATGAAGATGGATTAAGGTTTTTCTCTCTATTTTATAAGTTTCTCTATTGAATCTATTGTTTAGGAGTAAATTTAATATTATTATTATTTAGAAAAAAAACAATTTAGCCAAAGAGAAAACAAAGGAAAAGTCAAGTTTATGAGTTAGCTCCATATAAACTTTTACATGGTGCATTCAGTTCCTAATTCAATGAGGCGAGGAAAGGTGTTGTTGTATTTTTCATTGTGGCTTCTTTATATATTTTATATCTGGACCAACTGGCTCATTCAATAGAAATTTGATCTGCATGAGTATCAGAAATCCTAATTTTGGACAAATAAATCCAAAATATTCTTGAAAATTGCACCTGTAAAAACCCACTTAATTTATGAAACAAACCCAGCCACCAGGTAGCACCACCAGCAAACACCACCACCAGCAGCACAAGCACAAACGACAACAACATTAAAAGATTGAGTGTTTTTTTGTGGGTATTTTTAGAATTGAAATTTTTTAGAATAGAGGTTTTCAAAGGTATATTTAATTAAGATTTTTAATTTAGGTTGAAGTATAACTATCACTAATAATGAATAAATTGAAGAATGAGTGCGCTCAGTCCCAATCCAATGGAACGAGGAACGAGGAAAGATGTTGCGTATTCGTGACTTCTTTATAAATTTTTTATCTAAACCAATTGGCTCATTTGGTAGAAATTTGATCTTTACAAGTATAGAAATCCCAATTTTGGTAGATTTTGTTGGTGGAATATTTTTACATGATGCTTCTTTCTATAGTCCCTATCCATGCAAACAACAATAAAATATACATATAGCCTTGTTGCAGGTGGTTAATAAAAAGATAAAAAAGGAAATGAAACCATAAAACACTTGTGTATTCATTAACGAAACCACACCCAAAACTTTTACTGCTTAGTCCACCATCTGCTTGTTAAATTTAAACACCAAGAAACAGAAACATTTAAGAAAAAACATTACAAATCACAGGAAGCTCAAACACTAGTAGATCCAAACCCTCCAACACCTCTCACAGTTGCATCCAAATCCTCGAATTCCATGACATCAGGACTTACAATTTTCTCAAGAATTAACTGCGCAATTCTATCGCCAACCTTTACCTCGAAATCAACACTAGAGTGGTTAAACAAGATAAACCCAATAGGGCCTTTGTAATCAGCATTTATGACACCAGCACCCACATCAAACGAGTGCTTCCATGCCAATCCCGATCTGGGTGTAAAACAACAAAACTCAATTTTAGAAACAAAACCAAACCATCTGTGAATATAAATTAAAAGGTACGAAGTAAGATTTACCAATATGAGCATAAGTTCCTTCAGGTATAACAATGCTCAAATCTATTGGGATAAGGGCTTTTCCTCCAGCTAGAACCTCTGTCTATGAGGCACTGCACAACATTAGAAACAAAAACCCATGAATTTTCTAATAATCCTGCATCCTTCAAAAAACAAAAACACTAGAAGAGGGTTTGGCTTAATACCTGGAGAGATCATAGCCAACGGCAAGCAAAGAGCATCCAGAGGGCAAAGCAGCGCTTTCAGAGAGCTTTTTCACTTTCAAGAGAGATGATGAGATTGGAGCGGCTTCGTGAACGCCATTTTGTTGGACCTTAGGGATTTCATGAGAAGGCTCTTTGATTTCAGGGCTGTTGTTTCATAATTCTACTAGGGGCATTTTGAGGACTTAAGGGTTCAGATGATAACAAAATTTGAGTTGAGAAGATGAGAAATGGGAGAGATCTTGGGGATTAAGTAGAGAGAGACTCGCCCATGGCAGGGATTTCCACTTGATGGCACCAGAAGTTCCCGCCATGTTTTCGTGGTTTATAAGGTACTCTCGAAGTTGCAGAATGCAGAGGGATTATGTGTCCGCACCTTGAAAACTTCTTGTATTGTTAATGTGCCTACGAATCCATATCATTGATTGTTACTATAGCCTAAAAAAATGATTAAAATAAATGGTTAATGTTAAAATAATAATAATAATAAAATATTTCTCATATTGACTAGTTTCACGCTCTTGAGCAGAATGCTCAATCCAACTGTTAGATTGAACTAAAATTTTTTGAGAAATCTCATAACATATAGTTCTACATTTGATTAAAATTTTAGGGCAATCCAAGTTTGGAAGGATATTTTAAATAATGCTAATAGTCGGATAGTAAATAACATAAAATTCTTCAATGGCAGTTTTGTAAATAATCTGATGAGCCGGCAAAGTCCCGCAATTTATTCTCCCTTCTTTTGACGCCAGAAACAGAGGTAACAGAGGAATAAAACATAATGGAGAGAAAAAGAGGAGGGAAAAATGTTTGAAACAAAAACTTACCTCGAGTAAAAGAGTAGAAATTGTGTAGAATGAAGGATCTAAAAGGGGTAAAACAACAAATCACTCCCTCAAGCAAGGATTTAAGAAGAAAACTAAGTGAGGGAGAAGGGAGACAAAGGGGTTGTAAGTCACGAAAAAGAAGAAAAATTGAAGGGGAGGAAAAAAAAGTATCACCAGGTTAGCTTTTGAAGTTCATTTTAGTGTTGGGAAATGAGTTCAAAGTTGTTTAAACATGTTTGGGTGGAAATAAATAGATTTAATGCATTGTTCTTAGATTTCTTGAATTAGGATTTTTAGGAGAGAATTTGGAAAAAAATGTGAAATTGTTGAAATTGATACATTGTGATAGGATGGGTTGATAATGATGCAAAATAATGAAGGATGGAAGATAAAAATAGGGTGTTATGAAAAACAACAATGTTGGTCACATTTGAAAAAAAAAATGAGGATGAACATGGAATGTATTAAAGCTTGTAGAATTGTGTGTGATTGTGGTGTGTTGATGCATAAATGATTAAGTTGTATATAAGGATATAATAATATGTGGAAAAGTTAAGTAAATAAATGGTTAATGTCAATGCATGCTACTATGTATAGGTAGAGAAATTAATGTATTGCAATGCAAATTATTGGAAAGAGTATTAAATTATATGTTCATGAACAAGTTAGTTAATTATGAAGGTATAAGGAATGGTGTGAGGATTTATTTGGATGATCATATGACATAAGGAGTTACCAAAAAGAAATAATTGAAGTATAAAGTGTAAATCAATGAGGATTGAAGGTATTTACTACCGAAAATAAAAGATGCATTTTAAGGGAAATTAAGTTAGAAAAATATGTATTTTTAAGCATATGTTGGGATCTTTTAGCGTTGATCAAATCGTATAGTCGGGTCTATTACAGCTGGTATCAGAGCCCTGGTATGGATTCTAGAAAGAATTCAAAAGAGGTTGTTGATGTTTGTTAATTTATTGCAGGATGGTACGTACCCGCCAAGAGATTAGAATAGATCTATCCTCTATAGAGAGGGGGAATAGAGATATAGACTTTTACGAGGGGCAAGAAGAGAGCCCTTTGGAAGATAATTGCTTCACATGCACCAGCAGTATCGACTCAAGCAAGGCATGAAGAATCGACAAAGCCTCTAGTCAGACAGGAACTAAGGCAAACTGGAGATGTTCGGTCGACCGTGTCAGCCCCACGAGAATGAGCAGAGAAGCCCCCTTAGACTATACCTGTAGGACCATCTCTTTCTTATGTTGATCCAATGCTCTTGGCCCAGCTAGTCAAAGTAGTAATGGAAGGTATGACTAATGTTGCCACTTTTATGCCAGCACCCCCACCTGCACCCATCATACAAACCATTTTAGAAGTAGCTACACTACTAATAATGTGGTACATCTAGTTTGATTTATGAAAAGTATGAGAGAAATGGGTTGTGAACCCTACTTAGGTGAACAAGATGCTGAAGTAGCGGGAAGGTGGATTAGAAACGTAGAGAAAATGATTATTCAAATTAAGATGCCAAATGATTTGTGAGGAGATTGTGTTATATAATTACTATCAGATAGTGCTATGACTTGGTAGGAGACAGTTCAGTTGAGGAGGGCTACAAAAATCCTATCCTAGGATGATTTCAAGACGGAGTTTGAGAATCAATATTACTCCAAATATCATCAAAAGATGAAGGAACATGAATTCCTAGCCTTGAGACAAGACGGGATGTCAGTACTCAAGTACAAGAGGCAATTTCATGACCGCTCACTATTTGCACCACATTATGTCCCATCAAAACAACACATGATAGAAAAGTTAAGGGATGGCTTCAGATAAGAATTAAAGTAGGGGTTGATTGCTTTACAATTCAAGACAGAAAGGGAATTGATTGAAGTAGCACAAGGCCTTGGACGTTTGTATGGAAGAAGGCCACCACTTCCAAAGAAGGGTAAAGGAGGACAGTTCTTTCAATTCAAGAAAAAAAAAGGACATCAACTAGTTCTTGACAGAATATCAGTGTGAAGTTAAGAGGTGGTCAGACCCGCTCCAGGATTGTTGCTTCAAGGGGGGGTCTGATTATCAGAAAGACATTGTCTACCCTTTTTGTACACAATGCGAACAAAGACACCTTGGGAATGCTTGGTTTCTCCTGGCCGATGCTATATATGCCAAGGAAAAGGTCATAGGTGGAGAGCCAACCAGTACTTCGAAAGAGGATGTCATCATTATGGTGAGAAGGGTCAGTTTAAAAGAGAATGCCCACTATTAAATACCGAACAACCTCAGAATCAAAGGCAACCAAGTTAGAGTCACCAATGGTCCATCACGGCGAGCAGACCAGGAATGTTGACTTAGTCAGGAGTCAACTCTAACAGGGGACGACTTAGAATGCAAAATGAAAGAGGTCAGGGAAGAGTTTTTCATACAACCCAGAAGGATGCTAGATCGACATCAGATGTGGTGGTAGGTACGCTACAAATGAATACCTATCAAATGCATGTTTTGTTTAATTTTGGTGCCACTCATTCTTTATAGCAAATAAAAATATAGCCAAACTGAATAAGGGAACAAAAAAGGTAGAAAAAAGATTTATTATTGGGACACCTTTGGGTGAAACTATGGAAACAAATGTTGTATTCGCAGGGGTGAGAATTAACATTAATGGGTGTGAACTAAAAACAGATTTAATACCCTTAGAATTAAGTGATTTTGATATAATCCTAGGCATTAATTGGTTGGGTAAAAATAAGGCTCGTCTAGATTGCTTTACAAAAATAGTAACCTTCTAAGGGCTAAGGGTGAAACAATGGTCTTTAAAGCGGAGAGAATTTCCAACCTTACAAATATAATCTGGGTTATGGCTGTGAGAAAACTATTAAAGAAAGGTTGTACATCATACCTTGCCTATGTGATAAATTCGAAAAATGGTAAAATAAGATTGTCTGGCATTCCAATTATGAGGGAATTTCCAGATGTATTTCTGGAAGAACTGTCGGGACTACCCCTAGAAAGAGAAGTTGAAGTCACCATCGACATATTGCCTGAGGTGTCTCCTATAGCCCAATTGCTGTATAGAATGGCCCTTAAGGAATTGGATAGGTTGAAAATCCAATTGCAGGAGCTCTTTGACAAAGGGTTCATATGACCAAGCAACTTACCTTGGGGGGCACCTGTATAATTGTGAAGAAGAAAGATGGAACGTTGAGGCTTTGCATAGATTACCGTTAGCTGAATAAAGTGACGGTAAAGAATAGATATCTGCTTCCATGGATAGATGATTTATTCGATCAATTGAAGGGTGTTAAAGTGTTCTCAAAGATTGATTTAAGATCAGGATACTACCAGATGCGAATCAAAAGGCAAGATGTGCCGAAAACTGCCTTCAGAACTCTCTACGGACACTTAGAGTTCTTGGTGCTACCATTTGGATTAACTAATCCTCCAACACTTTTTATGGATTTAATGAACTAAGTATTCCAACCGTACCTTGATAAGTTTGTTGTTGTATTCATCAATGACATCTTCGTTTACTCTAAATCCTATAAGGAGTATGAACAACACCTGAGACAGACACTATAGACTCTAAGAAGCCGCCAGTTGTATGCCAAGTTGGATAAATATGACTTCTAGTTAAAAGAAGTTACCTTTTTAGGGCATGTAGTGTCTTCAGAAGACATTTTTTTGGACCTTTAGAAGGTGGAGGCAATTTTGAGATGGGAAAGGCCTACTACAGTAACTAAAATCCGTAGTTTTCTTGGATTGGCAAGGTATTATAAAAGGTTTATCAAAGGGTTTTCAACAATAGCAACTCCAATGACATGACTCACCAGGAAGAACATAAGATGAAAGTGGTCAAAGAAGTGCGATGAGAGCTTTCAAGAATTGAAGAGAAGGCTTACTACTGCCCCCATACTAATCCATTCATCCAGAACAGAAGGTTTTGTAGTCTACAGTAATGCCTCAAGAAAAGGATTGGATTGTGTCCTAATACAGCATGGAAGAGTAGTTGCCTATGCATCGAGACAACTGAAGACTCATGAAATCAACTACCCAGTTCATGACTTAGAATTGGCAGCAATATGTTTTGCCTTATGAGTATGGAGGCACTACTTATACGGATCCCAGGTTCAAATTTTCACAGATTATAAGAGCCTTAAATATTTGATGTCACAAAAGGAGTTGAACATGCGACCACAAAGATGGGTGGAATTAATTAAAGACTACGATTGTATTATAGATTATCATCCAGGAAAAGCAAATGTAGCTCTCAACTGTAAAGATAAGGCAATTATGGGTGGACCAATAACTTGGGATGAGAAAGCCGTGATTGAGCTAGATAGATTGGGGCCAGTATTAAATGTGAGTCCAGAAGGATCCTTAATGGCTCAACTAAGGGTGAAGTCAAGATATCTAGAGCAAATATTAGAGGCACAATAGCTCAAACTGGGATTAGGGGGTGAAACTCTTTTTTGAATGGGAGATAATGGAATAATGATGTTGGGGCGACGCATGTATGTGCCTAACAACAAAGTCCTTAAACAAAAGTTATTACGAGAGGCCCACGAGTCTAAGTTCACTGTACATCCAGGTAGTACTAAGATGTAGCAGGATTTGAAATAGTACTACTGGTGGCTAAATATGAGAAAAGAAGTGGTTAACTATGTGGCAAAATGTAGTATTTGCCAACAAGTACAAGTAGAGCACCGAAAGTCGGTAGGGCTGTTACAACCAGTACCAATCCCTAAGTGGAAGTGGGAGATGATCAAAATGGACTTTATATCAGGACTACCTAGGAGGAAGAGGGGAAATGATACAATCTCGGTCATTGTGGATCGACTAAGTCTGCCCTTTTCCTACCTATTGCATGTACCCTGCACAACATCGATGGTGATTTTTTGTTCGTTTGCTTGATTTGGGAGTTGCCACCTAGTATTTGATTAAAGGTTACTAGGAAACCCAAATGTACTGGTCTTTGTCAGAGATTCACGGGTAAGGGACTGGTTGTGGCTAGGGAAGGTATTAGCACCCCTAGTGCACCCTACCTGAGGTAAGTTGCTTCGTGATTTTGATGTGAATTAAAATTTTGAAATAGTAGCGAAATTCTTAAGGCTTTAATAAATCAGTTATTAAATCCCAAAATATATGTAGAAACATGTTCTTACATTTTCACAGGAAGTACAACATGATTTTATTTGTCCATAAAATACTTAACCATATACAAATTAAAACACTTAATTCTTTTTCTTTCTTTCTTTTTATTTAGTTTTTGTTTTTTATAATTTTAACATTAAAAGAAAACATACATAAAAAAATTACAAACACACACACGTCACCGTTTAGTATGTTTACTCACACACTCACACTTCCATATTCATTACAAAATATCCATAATTCAAAATAACCCTAACAAACATATTAAACAAAAATTTACATCAAGAAAATAATTTACAAATAGACCCCTCAAAACTCAGGAATATTGCTGGGGACATCAGTGAAGCTTCTAGGGTTACGGAACAGTGGCGGCGTGTCTTCTCCACATGCCACCGCCAGAAAATTCAAGCAAACAGGCGATCTAGAATGGTTTCCTCCCCTCTTCCCTTCCCTGCTGGCGGTGAAGGCAACGTCACCTCCAAAGCCAAGAAAACACAACAATCATTTTTATTTTATTTTTTCTCCTTAGATCTGGTTCTTCCGGGTCTGATTCTCAGTTTGTTGTTCTTTCCTTCTTTAGGTGGCGATTTGTCGTGGTGCGTGAAGGGACTCCCCGGCGACTTGCATGGTTGGAGGCTCGCTAGATTAGGTAGATCGTCGACCCCTCTTTCTTCCTTTGTCGGCGGTGAGGCAAGCAGATGTCTAAGGAGGGGGAACAAACCACATTAAGCTCGACCCCTTCTCTTTTGGCCGGCGTTGAGGCAAGCAGAGGACTGCTGGTGTCTGTGATGCTGCTTGTGGTCAGTTGCAGAAGATGAAAAAGAGTAGGGGTTGTCTTAGCTGGTCTGTGGTCGTAGCTGTTAAGGAGACGGAAGGAGAAGAAGATGTTATTGAGGGGAAGGCTTCGGTGCTGAAGGTTAAAGACGAGAGGCAATGTGGGAAGGAGAGGTGAGCCACCTCTTTGTAAGGCTGAATTAACAGCTGTTTTGGGGTTGGTCTAGTGAGGTGGAGAGTCGTTTGGGGGAGGGAAGATGGGGACAGTTGTTGTGGAGAGGGAGAGTGGCGACTGCCTCTTGGTTGGGAGAGAAGACCGTGAGTTTGTGTTCAGCTGAAGAGGGAAGGTCATGCATGTGGGGGCTGAGGGAGGAGAAGAAGATAGGGAAAAAACCAGGGGAGGGGGCTTGAGTGGCTGGTTTAAGAGGAAGTGTGGGGTTCTCTAGTTTTCTTTTGGTAAAAGAGAAGGGGAGGGTGGCGACTGTTTGGGAGAGATAGCTTTAGGTTTATGTTTTTTTTTTGTTACCTTGATTTTCTCTTTTAAAAAATTGCTCCCCTTTGTCAATTTTCTCCCCCCTCTTTATGTGTATTGTGACCTGTAACATCCCCATATTCGAGATAAAGCAACGATCTCATGTTAACTGATAAATAGAGTGATAAATTTTTTTATATATATATCTATTCATGGTGTTTGTATTAAAGTCTACCAAAATTTCAACGAAGTCTCCCCTATACCGGGAGGTCCCAAGTTATCGACATACGACCTGTTTACACTTCTAATATACCGCATCTCCTAACTCAATTCAACCCAATCATCCTGGGTCTCAATCCCACAAACATCATCATTCATATCAACCACAATGTTTATGATATACATTGTACAACAATTATCATTATGGATGGATAAAGATATAAACATGCATACATGGAACATGGTTATACAAGGTACATAATTAAATTCATCTATTCCAGTTTAAACATCAATTATACAAATTGAGGTATAAAAAAGTTGCAATATTACCAAAATACAAGGGTATACTCCTTAGGACCTAAATTACAAAAAGTGAACCTAAGCTAGAATCTACTCTTGTCGTGCATGTGATGGTTCTGAAAACAAAATACATATTATTGAAATATGAATATCACAATTATAAAGCAATACAAATATCCAGCAATTTAAAAAAAAACAAACATGCTTTCATATTTTATTCACTTCTCTCTTTTGGTTGTCATTGGAAATTCTTTCTCCTTCAACTACTAAAAACCAAATCCTCTTCCATTATCAACCTCCATTCAAGATCTTATAAGACCATCCAGGATTATTTTTGCTTAAAACATTACCGATACCAGTTTCATTGTTATCATCATCACCCCGTAGGAGTCGATCCAAGGTGATCCCCTTACCCGGGATCGTAACATACATTACATGTATGCTAGTCAATACATGGCGATCCCCTTACCCGGGATCCTAACATACACTAAATGTACGCTAGCCAAACATGGCGATCCCCTTACCTGGGATCCTAACATACACTAAATGTATGCTAGTTCATGCCCCAAATCACACTTCTCATATTTCCTTTGTCAACGATAATTTCATAACTTGGCAAATCACACAACAACCGTTCACCTTGAATACACATACATTCAGAATACTATCGAAAATATTGACATCATTACACAAACTTTCCTCCTTTCTCCTAATATCCAATGTTCGGTAATTTACATCTCACATTAATAACATATTAAATCATAGAATTTAACTAGAAAGTATAGGTGTGGATCACCTACGTGCAATAGAAGCTCTACTCGTGCTCCCCTGCTGCTGTTGTTGCACCACGCCTGTGGTCCCTCCTGCAAATCACTGGTTTATCTCATAAATTTTCCTCACTCAAGGATATGTTTTATAATAAACATATCAACAACCAAGAACCCTAATCTATAATTCACATCAAGGCATCAATTCATTATCGAATTTGAAATAACTTATAAGATCATGTTTAGAACACCTTACTCAGTATGAATTAAGGTTTTGATCTTCAACCAGTTGAAGATTTTCAACTCCCTCCTTCATTATCTAATGACAGCCAACCCTCCATCTTCTCTTCTTCTTCAATTTTCTTGTTAATCCCTTGCCCATAACTGTTTATTCCATCTATAAACCCTTAATCTTGGATGGGTTCTTGAAATTTTTTTGTTTCTCTCTTGATTTTGCAAGAATGGATACAAAAACTCCCTCTTTTGTTTCCTTACGATTGCTGCAGATTTTGGTGAGAAAAGGAGTATTTATGCTCTATAATTTTTCTTATTTGCATTTAGGCCCCCACATCTTCTTCTTGTTCTTCTTCTTATTTTCTTCTTATAATTAAATTATACCTCTTTTCATTTCTTATAATTTCACCCCACAACTTTTAGTTTAGTTTTTTTTTTAATTTAATCCAACCCTCAACATGTTTGGGTTGATTTATAATGTCTTAAAATATTTCGTCCAGAAAATTTTATCCAAAAATTTCTGAATTCCCATTTTTATTTAACCATATGCATGAATTTCTTGACTTTTATTTCTCATTTAGTTAGTTTGCAATCTAAGCAACCTTTATTTTTCCCCATGGTTTACATTCTCCCCTCCTAATGGAAATTTCATCCTCGAAATTTAAGTTATGTACCTATGTTGAAGAATAAATGCGGGAACTTTTGCTTCATCTCGGACTCTCTTTCCCATGTTTCTTCTTCTGTTTGAGAGTTTCTCCACAATACTCTTACCAGGGAAACTCTCTTATTCCTCAACACCCTCAAATCTCAATCCAAGATCTTGACAGGTTTAACTTCCATGGTTAGATCCCCTTTAATCTTCATAGGAACGTGTGGCAATACCTGTGAGGGGTCTATCTTGGCCTTTCGCAGCAATGACACATGGAACACATTGTGAATCTTATCCAAATATGCAAGCAACTCTATACGATAGGCAACTGGTCCAATTCTTTCCTTAATCTTGAAAGGGCCAATATATCTCGAAGTTAATTTCCCTTTTACTCCAAATCGAATGATGTTTTTCCAAGGCGCCATCTTCAAAAATACCTTATCCCCCACTTGGAATTCTAAAGGCCTTCTTCGGTTATTTGCATAACTTTTTCTTCTTCTTTTTTTCTTTTCTTTTGTCTATCCTGGGCTTCCTTCATCCTCTTTTTGATTACCCTTATCTTGTCAGTTGTCAGTTGCACCATTTTAGGTCCCAAAAGGTTGCTTTTTTCCTACTTCCTCCTAATATATTGGGGTACGACATTTCCTCCCATACAATGCTTCATATGGCGCCATACCAATATAGCTTGATGGCTATTATTATAAGTAAACTCTACCAATGGCAAGATCTCTTCCCAGTTCCCTCCGAACTCCAGCACATAGGACCCAAGGAGATCCTTAAGAGTTTGAATGGTCCTTTCAAATTGACCATCCGCCTAAGGATGAAATGTTATACTTACATTCAACTTTGTCCCCAATGCTCATTGTAAGCTAGGCCATAATCTCGATGTGAACCTTGGATCCCAATCTGATATAATCGACACTGGCACTCCATAAAGTTTTATTACTTCATTTACATATAATTTTGTTAGCTTATCAATCGAATCAATCATTTTCATAGGCAAAAACAAAACAGATTTTGTCAGTCGATCCACAACCACCCATATGGCATCATTTCCCTTCCTTCCCCTAGGTAATCCCGTCATAAAATCACAGAAATATCATCCCATTTCCATTCTGGAATCGACAATAACTGTAAATCCCCTGCAAGTCTCTGGTGTTCTATCTTTACTTATTGACAAATCCCACAGTTCGACACAAATTCTGTTATTTCCCTCTTCATATTTGGCCACCAGTAGTATTTCTTTAAATCTTTATACATCTTCGTGCTTCCAGAATAAGTAGCAAATCGAGATTCATGAGTTTCTCTCAATACTTCTTCCTTTAAAGTCTTATGATCATGCAAAAAAATTCGTCTACCCATAGCTATTAGCCCACCAGATAACATTTGGAATGCGGTTCTGGCCGATTTTGTTTCACCCTCCAGTGATGTTAGGGTTTCAGCAAAGAAGAGGACCAAACCCAAGCAGAGGAACTCCCACTCCTCCACCTCTCCTAGCGATTGCACTGAAGGTTCTTCTAAGAATCCCCGAACTAATCTTGCTCCAAAAGAGTGTTTTGTTGGGTTTCATCAGGGCTCTCCTCATTCGGGTCCTGGCAACCCGACCCGAGCTTCCTCTCCTGTTCTCTCTTCTCAACAGTCTTCGGGTCAAGATTGCTCCTCTTCTACACCTCCTAGTGGTGGCCCCTCTACTGATGATCGTTCTAGGGCTCCGGCCACGCCATCATCGGCAGCTCATAGCGGCCCTGCATCAGTTATTCCACCAGGTAACCCAATCCCATCTCCTCCACCGCTTGTCCATTTCCCTGAGTTTGCGCAATTGGAATCCTGTCATCGAAATGAGGTTGACCTAGGAGCAGCCATGCCCATGCTGCGGTTTTGTTTAATTGGATATGTAGCAGAGAAATTCCCTGGTTATGCGTCTCTTTTACATTTCATTAGTAAACACTGGCAACATACAGCCCGTTTCACTATGCACGATTCAGGATGGTTAATATTTGCTTTTAATTCAGAATTAGAAATGCTTGAAACCTTGAGTGCTAGCCCCTACTTTGTTTTTGGTCGGCCACTAATTTTGAAAATCATGCCGGAGTTCTTTGACTTCCAAGCCAATGACATGACAAAGCTGCCAACTTGGGTGAAACTTCCCAACTTGCCTTTAAGATGCTGGATTCCTCTGTGTCTTTCGAAAATTGGCAGCATGATTGGGAAGCCAATCCACTGTGACATCCCTACAGCAACTATGTCCAGGCTCTCCTATGCTAGGATACTGGTTGAAGTGGATTTGTTGTAGGAACTCCCAAATGCTATCTAGGTTGTGTTGCCCAACGGAACCCCTCTCTCCCAACAGGTCACCTATGAATCCCTTTCCAGGTTTTGCAAAAGGTGTCGGGTTATAGGCCATTCTGCCAATACATGCAACAGAGGTCCCATGCAAAAAAAACATCCTCATACAGCTGTTGTTTCTGAGGATGCTGATGTTGTTGGGAAACAACAGTCTGATAGTGTAGACCCTCCTGCACCGCCTACTACTGCTGATGTTGTTGATCCTATAAAAGGCCACTCTGAACGTAAAAGATCAAAGATTGTTGTGTCTGGTCCCAAGCAGAATCTGGATCCTAAGTGCACTACTGAAGCAGCAGCAACTCCTGATGTAGTGTCTCCTCCTACACCGAAGGCAACTGCTGCTGCTGTTGATATTACACGTCAAAGATCAAAGCTTGCTGCCTCTGGTACCAATCAATCTTCTACTGAAGCAGAAACAGCTCGTACTGTAGTGACTACAAGAAGGCAATATCTCACAAGAAGCAGAGTTGTTGTCACCTCTGATGGCACTTCAATTGCGAAACACAAACTCAAAGGCCCGACCATAGTCCTCATATCCATGAGTAGCTCTGGCACTCCTTCATAGCTGCTCATTATATGTTCTTCATTTGCAGGGGTTTATTCCCCTGACTGCTGGTTGCAGACTTTATGGTCTGTTGGTTAGAATTTTGGATGCTTGGAATTGGACTTTATGTTGTGTATAAGCCCTGTTATGGGGTTTTTTTGCTTATTGCTGATTGATTGGCATGTTGTTGTCCTGGTAGGGCTGGTTAGAATCCTGTTTTGTTTGAGCCCTGTTATGGGGTCTCATGCTTGCTTTGTTGCTGCGGTTTCTCCAGGGGGGGAGACAGCATCTGATTTATGGGGTTTTGGCTGCATGCAATTGGTTGATGATTGTTGTTGGGTTTCTATGTTGTGTTTATGCCCTGTTCTGGGGTCCTATTGCTTGTTGCTGTTACTTGGCAGGTTGTTGTACAGATGTGCTTGTGGCCCAGCTGGTTGGGTTGTTTAATGGTATATTCTGTTATGTTTGAGCTTTGTTGTAGGGTCTCCTGCTGTCCTGGTGTGCCCTGGTGGGGATTTGGTTGCATGCCATTGGCTTAAAGTCAGCGGCTTGATGCTGGCTCACTGCTAGATTCACGTTTTTGTATATGGCTCACTGCTGTGGGGTCTCATGCCGGCTCACTACTGGATCTCTAGGGAATCTGTTCCCTTTGGTGCTGTCACTTAAATCAGTTAGTCCAGGCTGTCTTGGAGCTGGTTTGCTGTTTGGCGGCTTCTGGTTCAGCTTAGTGGGGGCATGGTCCTCTAGGCTTTTTGTTTTTGTTTTTTCTATTTCCTGCATGAGGGATGTTCATGTTATTTGGTTTTGGGATCTTGTTCCCTTTAGCGTTCAAGGGAGTCTGTTCCCGTTGATCTTCTATGGTTTGTTCAAGGGAGCCTGTTCCCTTTGCCTGGATTTGTATGACTTTTGTATTGCTGGTTTCCAGCTTGTACTGCAAGCTTGTCTTGCTCTTTTTGATCTATACAATACTTACATTTGATAAAAACAAAAACATTTGGAATGCTTTCTCTATACCCTGGTTTACACTCTCCTTGATATCCTTTACCTTTTTTTTTCTACCTGTTGAGCCACCAAGACCTTGTCTCGAGGCACAAATCGGATCTTTAACTAAGCTAATAGTGATCCCTCAGGCCCTACACTTAGCCACAAGCCCAATTTCTTCAATTCCACTATACTTCCCTGTTCCTTAATCTCAATATCATTCATCACTGTTTTTCCCTTCCTAATCAATGCATCGGCTACTACATTAGCCTTACCAAGATGGTAGTCAATTACACAATTGTAATCTTTTATTAACTTTGCCCATCTTCTTTGTCACATATTTAACTCCTTCTGTGACATCAAATACTTCAAACTTTTTTGGTTTGTAAAGATTTAAACTTGTGACCCACGCAAACAATGTCTCCATACTCTTAAGGCAAACACCACTGCTACAAGTTCTAGGCCATGAACTAGGTAATTCACCTCATGTGACTTTAGTTGTCTTGATGCATAAGCAATCACACGCCTTTATTGCATCAACACCCTTCTTAGACCCTTTTTTTTTAGGCATCACTATATACCACAAACCTTTATGTCCCTGATGGAAAGGCCAGCGCAGGAGCAGAAGTGAGTCTCTCCTTCGGTTCTTGAAAGCTCGCTTCACACTCTTCCGACCAAACAAACTTGACTTCCTTGCGGGTCAACTTAGTCAGAGGTGATGTTATGGTGGAGACCCCTCAATAAACCTCCTATAATACCCAGTAAGACCTAAGAACTCCGGATTTCTGTCACGTTGGTAGGTCTTTCCCATTTCAAAGCCTTTCCTCAATCCATAAATATTCCTTCTGCAGATATTACATGGCCCCACAAATACTACTTCTTTGAGCCAGAACTCACACTTGCTGCAAATTTTTGGTGAGAAAAGGAGTATTTATGCTCTATAATTTTTCTTATTTGCATTTAGGCCCCCACTTCTTCTTCTTCTTCTTTTTTCTTCTTATAATTAAGTTATACCTCTTTTCATTTCTTATAATTTCACCTCACAACTTTTAGTTTAGTTTATGTTCTTTAATTTAATCCAACCCTCAACATTTTCGGGTTGATTTATAACGTCTTAAAATATTTCGTCCAGAAACTTTTATCCAAAAATTTCTGAATTCTCATTTTTATTTAACCATATGCATGAATTTCTTCACTTTTATTTCTCATTTAGTTAGTTTGCAATCTAAGCAACCTTTATTTTTCCCCGGGGTTTGCATGACCTCTATTTATAGTCAAAGTGATTTGTCCCCAAAACACATCAGTCTCTCAACTTCTTTATTTTTTTGTCGATTTTTATTTTTTATTTTTTTTTTGTATTTTTTTGAAAACAAGCAATATCAACGTAGGCTCAACAAGGAAAATCAGTGATTATAAAATTAACACATTAAAAGTTGAACATGTTCAAAATACCTTTGAAAATTTAAATCCTTTTGAGACGACTTTGAAAATGCTAAAAATGATGCAAATATATCAAAAATACATTGTTTGGGGTTTTCATTGTTTTTTTGCTATTTTTTGATTTTCCTGAAAATTTATCAAAAACATGGGTTAAAAATTGGGTAGCAACACTACCAGTAAAAATGATGGATCTAATTGACAAGTTGGCTAAGATTTATGTGAACGAAGTTGTGAGGCTTCATAGAGTCCCAGTATCAATTGTTTCAGACCGAGACCCAAGGTTTACTTCACGTATCTGGCCAAGCATACAACGTGCCTTGGGAACAAATTTGAATATCAATACTGCCTTTCATCTGCAGACTGATGGCCAATCTGAGAGAGTTATTCAGATCATAGAGGATTTACTAAGGTATGTGCTTTGGAATTTAGTGGAAACTGGGAGGACCACCTGTCTCTAGTAGAATTCACATATAATAACAGTTATCAGACAACAATTGGAATGGCCCCATTTGAAGCTCTTTATGGCAGAAAGTGTAGGACACCCTTGTGTTGGGAAGAAGTTGGGGACATAAAGTTGTATGGGGCAGAATTAGTACAAATCACTATTGAAAAAGTGATGATAATTAAGGATTGAATGAAGGTGGCTCAGGATAGACAGAAGAAGTATGCAAATATTCAAAGAAGACCCCTTGAATTTTGTCCTAGAGATAAAGTATTTCTGAAGGTAGCTCCATGGAAGCACATGCTAAGATTCGGCATGAAGGGGAAGTTAGCTCCGAGGTTTATTGGACCATTTGAAATCCTGAAACGTATCGGACCCGTAGCATATGAAATAAACTTGCCCTCACAATTGGCCAAGGTTCACAATGTATTCCATGTTTCTTTGCTGTGAAAAGTCGATGTAACCCCTTCGAGAGTGTTACCTCAAGTGCCAGTGGAGATGAAAGAAGACTTAACACTTGAGGTAAGATTGATAAAGATACTTAATTAGGGCGAGAAAGAACTTTGTAATAAGAAAGTTCCCATCATTAGAGTCTTATGGCGAAGCTCACAATTGAGGAAGAAACATGGGAGAGAGAATTAAAAATGAGACGAAAATTTCTCAACTTGTTTATAAACTCAAGTACATCACTCAAATGTGGAGGATGAAATTTCTTATAAGGAGGGGAGAATGTAAACCCTGGTTGAAAATTAGGCAGAAAAGCAATCTAAATGCTCATAAAATAGATTTATCAGAAGTACCAAATAAGCATTAAAACAAACCAAGTAAGAAAAAAATACAGAAAAGTGAATAAAATATTACTTGGAGTGAGTTACCTGGAAATAAAATTATCAATATGTAACTAATGAAATTTGAATTCACCTGGATAAAAAAGTTTATATAGACAAATACTAGGATCTAGGAATTTTATCTCGGGAACAAGAAATTTACTCCATGATGTGAATTAGGGTAAATAATTTGAAATTTGGAAAGTTAGGATTCTTGAATGAATTTGGGGGAAATAAAAATTTATTGTAAATTGTCATCGGGAATAATGTGAAAGTTAGAGCAAAGTGATTAAATTATTGTAGCTGGAGTAAAAAAAATTTGGTAATTAAATAGAGTTAGTGGTCGAACAATGTTAAGAGTCTTTAAATCTTGTTTTATGCTACTTTGTTAATGCTTTATACTCCATGATGTGAATTGATGAACTAAATGAGAAAACAATACATGATAAAATGTCAAGTTCAATTAAAAAAAAGATATCTCACCAAACTTGTAAACTAGGGCAACCTAGGTTATGACAAACCCACAAACCATGTTAACCTTATAGAAAGGTAAAGGAAAATGAAACAAATTATGAAGCCAAATTCTTATTCATCCCAATATTGAAAGATCAAATCGACAAAAACAAATTTAAAAAACAAATCATATCAAAAATTCAAAAAAAAAAGGAAAAAAAAACGCAAAACAATGTGGTTTCCTCACACCCTTTAATTTTTGTTATTTTATAAAATTTAAGAACTTAAATTTTCTGTAAAAGTATTTTTTTAACTATATGAGAAAAAATAGAATATAAAAAAGCCAAGTTCAATAAAAAAAACCAATCAAATCCATAAACCGGGGCAACTTGGGTTACCTCGACAAACTTCCAAACCATATTAACCTCATAGAAAGACAAAATAAAAAGAAAAAAATATTATAAAGCTAAATTTTAAACCATCTCAATATTAAAAAAATAAAATTGACAAAAATATTTTTGAAAAAAATCATAAGAAAAAAAACAAAAAGAAATGTAAAAGGAAAAAAAAAGAACCATGTGTTTAAGGGGAAAGAAAAAACAATGTGGGGAAACATTGTAGCTCCATAGTGGTTTGTGAGGAAAGCTACAATACTTGTAGTAAATGTTTTCGTGCTATCTATCTTAGTTAAAGTTATCTAGGATACACTATTGGTTCAAAACATGTTCCTTCTAATTGTTTTTTAGAATGCATCGGTTCATTAAATTGTGTTTCACCGTGGTTGAGCTAAGATTTTTAAAATCTTGAAAAAATATCAAAATTATATGAAATTTTTAAGCAGTATCATTATATTATAGGAAAAAAAAATCAAAATCTATTAATGATACAAAAATCAAAATGAAAGGTATCATAATGATCGATTCAAAATAACTCAAATGCTTAAAAATAAATTTGATCAACACGAGCTATGCGGCCAACCTAACCTTTCAAGTCCACGATCTGGGTCATGGAATTCACTACGTTTAATAATTTAATTTTTTTTGTGAGTATAGGATAAATAATAATAAAGAAAAAACTAAAAGTTGAAAATGGAAGAAAAAAATAAAGGAAAACAAATTTGCAAGATGACTTTTTTTCTAAAAAACACATTAACATTGTGACATATTGTAGTAGCCTGGGTCAACCAAAGTTAAATTGTTATATCCATGAGAAGGAACATGAGACCGTGATAATCATATAAAAAACAATTTTAAACAAATTAACTTCACAGGAAAAGGAAAAACAAAACACATTCTGAAGACAAATTCAAAATAAAATAAATGTTTTTTTTTTCAATATGGCATATTGCTTTTTTTTTTTAATATTGAAACAAAAAATTATTAAATTGACCCGGATGCTATGGATTAATCTGTCAAACCTGTGACTCAGGTCATGGACTAAGCCAGATTTAATAATGTTTTTTTCTAAAATTTATTTTTTACCTAAAGATAAAATAATAAAGTTTTTAAAAAATAAAACAAAAATGCCAAAAAAACCCTGAACATGTGGGCCTTCAAACTTAGGCATGCGCACGAAGACCTGATTTTATTTTTTATATATATCTTATTAAGGGGAAAATAACTTGTCATTCAACCTTTTTTTATATAAAATAATAATTAAATGATGCTCAAATTCCGACCACCATAGTGGTAGCTGAGAAATTAGGTTAAAGTATTTTTTGACCTAAAAACTCATATTTCAACCCAATTTAACCTTAAAACATCTAGAAATCAATTTATCAACCTAGGAAACCCAAAAAAGGTCCAAAAACACAATAAAACCAAGTAAAAAAAAATTCTTCGATTTCGATCTGATTGTTTAGGAAATATTGAGGTTCTAAACAACCAAAATCAAACTTTTCTCATCAAATGAAAGCCATTGCCACCAAGATCAATCATTTGATGCAACAACTTTCTCTCTCTTCTTTCTTGAGGACGAGCAAGAGCTAAGTGTGGGGGTATTTGATGCAACCATATTATTTGATAATTTTACTCGCATTTAACTAGTGTTTTGCCTATGTTTTATATATAAAATGCCTTAATTTTCTTTGTTTTATGTTTTAAAGGCACCTTTGGATGTAAGATTCAAAAAGAAGTAAATTGGAGATAATTGGTAGATTTGACCTCCAATTGATGTTTTGTACAGAACTTGAGCTCTAGAGATCGAAACGAAGTGATTCTAGTGGCATTAGAAAGCTAATATCCATACCTTTCTGTAAATATATGGCAAGAAAAATAAAAAGAGAAATTACATAGACATCACAACCTTCAAAGACAAATCTTGCATTCTGCCAATGTTGATCTTTGGCTATTCCGACTTGAATATCTTGAGTTAGAGAAGTTCATTTGATGCAGACTCAATTTGGTTGGATTCCTGACTCAAAGACCTATCATTATACCAAATTGCAATAGAAAACGAGCTCATATGAGTTTTCTAAGATGCCATATAAATTCTGCCAACAGACAGGTTTTGTGAAGAAACAAGTCCAAATTACTTTCCAAAACATCCAAACCGACATCCAAGTCTTTAGTTCAGCAATTTAACTCTTATAAGTCCAAAATCAAAGTTTGAGGATTTTGTGCAAGACTATTTCTCCTTATTTAGGAAAATAGTTATTGAACTACTTAAATATAAATTGTCTGCTTAGGTAAGGATTATTTTGTAGAAAAAAGATATTAGGGTTTCCTATCAAATAAAAAGAAAGAGAGAAAGGAAGAGGGGGCGACCAACCAAGAGAGAAAAAATGCACCTTCCTTTAAAAAACCCGAAATCATGCATTCTTCTTCCTTTTTGATTAGTTGTTCAATAGACATGCAAGGCTAAACTCTTTTTCTTGGTTGCAAGGACACAAAAACCTTCGGATTTCAAGAACTGTGAGATTTATTTTACCTTTTCGTTTTAGTTTATATGATGAATGAATATGTTTGTTCTCTTATGCTTATTCCCTATGATTATTTATTTTAATTGCTAGAGTGGACTCTAAGTTATTTTTGTGAATAATCTATTGTTAATTTTCCTATCAAAACTAGAGTTGTGGTATATAAAGTTGTGAAGCAACTGAGTTTAATAATTATGGTGGATCTACGTTATTAATCTTAGGGAGAACATTTGATCAAATCAAACATGAACTACGGACAATTATGTTGTCTAGATTAATCAACTTATGTAGTTCTTACGGCTGCCATTGAATTTTAATTACTAGTGCGGACACCGTGATTCTTTGATGGTTATGGTTAGTTATACGATGAATCTGTTAACTAACGAATGTTAAGAAAAGATAAGGATTCAGAATATAAATTGATGTTTCGTTTCAATGATCAATTCTGATTTTTGTAGGTGGATGTTTACTTGAAACCAAGGTTTGTTCTCTTGATAATTTTCTGATTTATTTAATTTAGATTGATTGTTTAATTCTGCTATAGTCTAGATAATCTCAAAATTCCCCCCAATTGCATATCGTATAACATAAAAATCTAAACTAA
Source organism: Populus nigra (assembly GCF_951802175.1). NCBI lineage: Eukaryota > Viridiplantae > Streptophyta > Magnoliopsida > Malpighiales > Salicaceae > Populus > Populus nigra. The sequence continues at coordinate 33,147,008 of NC_084853.1, read as the reverse complement.
TGGGATTGATCCCTTGCTTGCTCTATCCTATCTTGTTTATTTAAGTTAGGGTAATTAATTTGTCCGAATACGACATCGCACCAAATTTTCGCGTCGTTGTCGGGAATGTGATTTTAGTTCAATCTTGTGCTGTGATTGTTATTTATTTTGTTAAAAAAAAAAAGAAACAATTTTTTTTTGTATGCGACGGTACTATACAGTATGACCGTTACTGCTCAAAACTAATTTTTTGCTGGAATTAGGTATCAGACTTTTATGTCCTTAAGGGAAACGATGTTCTGAACAAGACTGGTGGCTTATAACCACTAACTCCACCCTATTGAGGCCAAATTCTGTTGTTTTCTAGGGTTTTTAGGCAATTTTGTGTTCTAACGTAGGATTTTCATTCAATTTGCACTACTTTAAATCTCGTGTGTTGTTGGTTTCTTTTGAGTTTTCTTGACGATTTATGTCTGTAACCCATTCTACTAACCAGAGACAAGTGCAGGTAGATCTCGAAATAGAAAACACTTTATGCAGGTTACAAAAAGAAGCTCACGTCAACACTATGGTTGTTACACGACAACAGACACTCAAGGAGCTTGGTGCTCCTAACGTGGAGAATCAACCATTGTGCATAAACATCGACAACAATGCCAACTTCGAGCTCAGGTCTAATTTTATACATTTATTGTTAATATTCATCTCAAAGAGAAGATCCTTATACTCATCTCAAAGAGTTCCACATGGTTTGTGTTGACATGAAACCAAACGGAGTTGACAAAGAACAAGTTAAGTTGAAAGCTTTCCTTTTCTCTTTAAAAGGGGCAGCAAAGACATGGCTTTTCTCTATTCTCCCAAGTTCCATTGAAACTTGGAATGGCATGAAGAAGATTTTCCTTGAAAAGTATTTCCTAGCCGCTCGAGTTGCCAACATAAGAAAAGAAAGATGTGGGATACAAAAATCTCATGGGGAGACACTCTTTGAGTGTTGAGAAAGATTTGAGCAATTGTGCATTCAAAGCCTTCATCATCAAATACCCGATCAACTGCTCCCTTTTTTTGTTCTAAATTCTTTATTTAATTAAAAAAATGAATAAATATAAAAAATATCTTTGTAATTAAAAGATCTTTATCTTATTAACATGCTCCCTTTTTTTTAGCATTTTATTACAATAATATGTTTTTACAACACCTCACCATAATCATAAAAGGAAGTTTAAATTAAAAAAAGACTAAACTTTTGATAATTTGAATGCAAATGCATTAAAAAAATATATAAGAATGGTACAAAAATTGTGTGTTTATTCAGGGAACATTTTAGCTAATTTATCAAATCTGGTCTAGCTCAGCGAGGCAATCTAAAGACCCTTATACCTGGTTCCTTGCTTGACCTAAGTTTCAAATTAAATCAGGTTAAAGTTGATATGATATGGCTCGGTTGACATGGTAAGTCCAAACACAACTCAGTCAAAACACAATTTGACTTAAAAAAAATTCAAGACAACTTTGTTTAATTTTTTTGAAAAAAAACATTTAGAAGATGTTTTGAATCAACCAGCATTTACCTAAGTTAACTCCTCAAACTTACGATCCAGGTCATAGATTCAGTTAGGTTTAATAACTTTTTTTAATCTATGTTTTATTTAATTATGAAATAATAACAATAAAGATGCATATGAAAACAACCAAATAAAATTGAAGCAAAAAAAGAAATACAATACATGAAGGGTTGTACAAAAAGAGTGTTTGCTATATTATAAAAAAACTATTATAATATCATTCAAAAACAAACAAAGAATTTAATGGTATTTGATAAAATAATATCCCAAATATATATTGAATTATTTAATTTTAATAAATTTTAAATGACATCGAAGACTCATTATGTAGACCCATTACCTGACCGAGTTTCAAATTAAAACGGGTTGAAGTTGATTTGATATGACCTGTTTCATCTGGTTGACTCGGATTGACTTAAAACAAATCAAGAAAATGTTGTTTTAACTTTTTTTCTTAAATATAGAGATAACAATATTTTGGATCGACCCGGGTCAACCCACCAAACTTATCACCTTGGTCATGAGCTCAATTAGATATAATTATCACTAAACCATAAAACAGTTTTACTGACTGATTAATTCCGTTGGTATTCATCAGAAAAATTTTCACCGACAGCATCACTGACGGAATATGTCTGTCAGAATATTGATTGACGGTAATTCCCATTTTTTTCGCTACTTCTATCAGAAAAAAAAAACATCGACAGTCTTACAAACGGACAAAGCGCGCCAAAAACAATTTTCACGCTAGAACTTTACTGATAGAGTTTTTTCATCTGTATTTCCACCGGTACATCACTGATGGGCAATTCGTCGATGATTGTGGCATGGACACTAAATATTTTAGAACTCTCTGTAAAATACTGACGGATAAAGTCCATCAGTATTGTCAACGGTAAATCACTGATGGAATAACGCCTTCTATGATTGTGGCATGGGCAGTAAATTTTTTTCAACTCTCTGTCTAATACCAACGGACTTGTTCCATCTGTAAGGCCGTCGGTATTTATTTAAAAAAAAATTAAAATTTTTTTTAGAATAAATAATTTTTTTAAAAAATATTATATTGATTAATAGTAAAAAAAATAATTAAACAAATAAAATTGTATTAAACATTAAAAATATAAAATTAATGTTAAACAATATTCATCGAAATATTCATTACAAATTTAATGTATTTCAAAAACAAAATTAAACTAGAATAACGACGGAGCTGGAGGAGGAGGAGGAGACTGGTTGTTCCCCGGACCGTACGACCCAAAAAGGGCTGCACATGTATCATCACCCATCCTTGATGTAATGTACATGACCATTTGACGGAGCTGTTCATAATCCATCGAGAGTCGTTCATATTGTTGTTTCAAGGTTATGAACTCCTCAGACTGGATGCTTGATACTGATGGAGAGCTTCCAATGGTTGAGACACTACGGGCCACTCACAAGTTTTCGGTCGTAGTGTTGGAGAGCCCATAAACCCAATTTTTATCGGGTCCACTACATGATTCTACCTCCATCCATAAATCCGGATCAAAATCCAATTGGGTCGAAGGATCGTCCCCATATCTCTCCCTCAATCGGCTATTATAGGTCTCCTGAAATTTTTTTAAAAAAATCATCATATTCAATTCAAGAAAATAATAACTTACGAAATAAAATGATTGAACAAACATACCATAAAGTGTTGAGCATGGTTGTCCACGAACTATTGCACCCCCTTTTGGCGGTCTTCACTCCGCACATGCGTCTCAACAAACAACTTGTTGGGCTCAGCTCATGTCGAAGAGACGTAGCTTGGAAGAAAAAAAATGTTGCAAGTTAAATATATTTATAAGCAACAAAAAATTAATTAACGATATATTTCATTTAATCTTACCATCTGCTTCACATGTGCACTGAACAGAACGGAGTCGTTGGTGAGTGTGGTCACCGAACCATGAATTTGTCGGTTTTGGTTATCGGCACCGGACTATGAGCATCGTGTGAACCGCTCAAACATCATGTGCTCAATATATTGCGTCCATTTATCCCACGAGATGAATGGTGGTTTGAACTCCCGCCAAACCGCCACCTCATTCTATTCTTCTAGACTGTTATCTCTCGCATATCTTTTTGTTTTTTTTTGTGTATCATACCAAAAATAACACAACCTACTTCCATAGTAACAAATTAGAATTTAGAACATAAAATTATAAAATAAAAAATTATATTATTTTCAATGTTATCTAGTTGCCGCGTGATTCTCCCATACCCTCCTCACAACATTGTTGTTCACGCTATCCCACTCAAATTTGTGTTGTCTATAAATAATTCATTTAAAATAAAAATAGTACAAGATATAAAATTAAAAATATATTTTATTAAAAATAAGCTAGAAATTAGAAGTTAACACCTACCTGAAATCGTCGAAACCATGCATCGATATTAGGTCTCCACTCAGGATGTTTGGAAACTTGACTCCATTGAAATAATGGAATCTTCATCGACAGATTCCATCGACGATTTAAACGCCGATGTTATTGTCTAGGTAGCCTCAATGTTTGTGAACCTGAAATTAAATAAAATTAATAAAATATTAATTAGTTGTTCATAAATTAGTATAAGTATAAAAAAAACTAAAACCTAAATAAACTAACATTGAAAGGTCATCCTTCCAATGTGCCTAGTACTTGCGGGTGAATTGAGCACACTGTGGAGGTACAACACCTCTACGCTCTGAAATCGCGTTAGAAGAGGCAACATTACAAATTGGCGCAGGTGCCTCTTCTTGATTAGTATATAAGGATAAGTCATCCTCGCTGCTAGAAGAACTAGCTACAACCGTCTGCTAATGACGTGATGTTGATTTCATTCTACGCATCTACACAAATTTATATGAAAAATTACATAATTAAATTTGATTATTTAAAAACAATTCGGCAGCACCTCTCATATACTAGAGACTACTCATAATTTTCAAACCTGCAAATATTTAAAATAACCACAAACCAATGGACTCCATTGGAAAATCTTATATACAACCTAACATCTATAGAAATTTAACATCTATATATTTTCAACTAACATTTATAGAAATACATAAATGACAATTAAAATTAATAGAAATAATAAAAAACATAACAAGATATAATAGAATAAAATTGAGATAAAATAATTAAATTTAATTCTTCATTTTCAATTACCATTTTCATGGTAAATTCAACAATAACAATTAAAATTCAACAAAATTTTCAGATAATTATTACAATACAAACAATAAAATAATTAAATTTTCATTTTACACATTTACATAAATTTATACGAATAATTATATAATTAAATTTAATTATTTAAAAAACATTTGTCAGCACCTCTCCTATATTAGAGACTACCCTCAGTTTTCATACCAACAAATATTGATAATATCCACAAGCCAATTTAATTAACTCCATTGCAAAATCTTATATACAACCTAACATCTATAGAAATTTAATATCTATATATTTTCAACTAACATCTATACAAATTCATAAATAACAATTAAAATTAATTGAAATAATAAAAAACATAACAAGCAATAATATAATAAATTTAAGATAAAATAATTCAATTTAATTCTATATTTCAATTAATATTTTTAAGGTAAATTCAACAATAACAATTCAAATTCAACAAAATTTTCATTTATTATGGCAATACAAACAATAAAATAAATTGAACAAATAAAAAGAAAAAACTAAAGACTTTAGGAATGAAAATGTTTACCTTAATAGTGTGTTGATTTCAAGATTTTATTTACGAATAATACACAAAACAGAAAACACAACAAAAATAATCATAACAACCATTACTATGATAAAGATAAAGAAAGGAGAATACATATCTTTTAATATGTTGAAAACTACAATCAAAACAATTAAAATCCGCACCAATTCTTGCAAAAACAAAACACAAACGAAGAGGAGAAGAGAAGATGAAATGAGAAACGAAGAAAAAAATGAACGACGGAAGTGGGGGTTGGGTTTTATACTACAATTTTACCGACGGCTTTACCGACGGACATTGGAATAATATTTTCATGGAAGTGGCATTAAATTTCCGTCGGTAAATTCCATCAGTATATTTTGAATTTCACACTAAAATTTTAAAAATCCCTCTAGAATTTTGGAAGTCCATCGGCACATTCGTCGGTATAGAGGTGTCAGAGCATGCACATTGGAATTTACAGCGTCCATCGGTGATTCCGTAGGTATCCGCACTGACAGACCTAACACTCTGATAGTCGCACACACCTCTTTGATGATATACCGATGGTCTGTCCGTTGGAAACAACGTCAATGATTGTGGCATGGGTAGTAAATATTTTGCAATTCTCGGTATGGTCGTTGGTGATTGTGGCAAATGCAGTAAATATTTTGCAACGTCATTAATATGTACGTCGGTATTTGTGTCATACTTTTACATATTTTGTTTGTATTGCTTATTTATCCTCTTGCTCAAACACTTAAATTGCAAACTTACCGAACAACACGATAACAACAACAAACAATTATAAAATAAATATTTCATGTTCCAAAATATTATCCATAATATTACATTATAAAAAAAGGCTTTACACTTTCATGTTCTAATCATATTTAGCCAGAATTTTCATCTTCTTCGTCAATTGAATTGTTATAAGCTCCATCACACTCTTCAATGTGGTTATCATCATCTTCATCGACATTTGCTAGTCCACTAGAGCTCAAAACAACATTAAACTCCTATGCGTCAACATTAACAGGACTATCATCGAAAACATGAAAATTCAAATTTTCTTCTAAGTCAATCAAAGGAGCAACTCGATATGGTTCAACCAACTCACTAACTTGAAAGACTTCATCTATCACACTTGTGTCATTGTTCTCATCCTGAACAACCTTGACACGACCCCTAGTTTTGTTTTTAAAAGAGATAACCAATCAACTCTTGATCAGTTTTTTCTAAAGGAAGACGTGTATGTGTAATAAACTTATTGGCATTGCTTTGCGAAAACAAAGACATCGTTTACGTTGCAGAGTCCAGCTTTTGAGTTGATTTCGACTAGACCATAGTGAGGATCTACTCTAATTCCTCTATCAATGGTATCATACCAATAGCATTTGAACAAATACACTCTATTCTGCTCGCTATTATATTGTAATTCGACGACCTCTTCTAATTTCCCATAGTAGTCAACTTCAAACTCACTACAAGTCGATCCTTTAATACAAACACCGTTGTTGTATGTCTTTCTTCCATGCTTGTATTATTCAGTATGAAAGACATATCCATTAACAAAATACCTGTTATAGCACTTGACTTTTCTTTCAGGGCCCAGGCTTAGTAAAGACAACGAAATAGCAACACTACCTCCCATTGGATACACCTTGTATATCAAATACAACAATAATCAATAAATGGACATTCTGTAATATTGACGTACAGTTACCTTGCAAGAGATAATGAGTTTATAATAGGACATACATGTGCTCTTAACCACGTGGTAAATTGTTCATCTTGTAATTAAAAGATTTGGGATTCGGTCAGCTGTGAGTTATTGGACAATAAATATCATCGATGTTGCCTACAAGGTTGTTCAAAATTATATGAGTTTATGATATCATAATATATAAGTAGTACACTCTTGACAAAGTTTAAGTAGTACATCTACTTACTTTATAAAAGGTCTCAGCTAATCATAGTTAAATAGAACATAATTGTGTGTTTGTCTGAACTCTATTTCAGACAAATATCTTCCCCTTAAGGAATTTTTAGGTGTGAGTCGTCCAGGATTGGAGAATATTGACAAGTTCCCACTTGAAGCCACTTTACCACCATCATCATGTCATGAAACACGGTTGATTCTCGTTCTCAAATGAGGTTCAAAATAGTACAAGATAAATGTTGAGATCTTCTCAACAATATAGGCCTCACATATTGAAGCCTCAACATGCGTCTTGTTCTTAACCTTTTTCTTAAGATTGAACAAGTACCTGCATATATAGAATTAAACAAAAATTATCAATTAAAAAAAACAATGAAAAACTTTTAATTTTGAATTATATTGCAACTGTAATATCTAACCTCTCGAATGGATACATTCATCTTTACAGGACCGGTCCTCCAACTTTTACCTCATACGGTAAATGTATAGGTAGATGCTCCATTGAGTCAAAAAATGATGGAGGGAATATCATCTCAAGTTTGCATATTCTCTCGACGATATTCGTTTTAAGCCTTTCAATGTGATCAACATTCAACTTGCTGGAGAATATATCTCTAAAGAAATGACTGATCTCTGTGAGTGCATCCCATATCCCCTTTGGCAACAAATCACGAATAGCTAATGGAATGAGTGTTTGCATAAACACGTGGCAGTCATGACTCTTCATTCCATATAATCTACATTCCTCCATATTAACCATCCTTGATATGTTCGAGGCATGTCCACGAGAAAACACAGACTCTTAAGCCATTTGTAGACTATTAGTTGTGCATTTTTCTCTAACACAAAGCTTGCTCTAGGTTTTGTGACCCGTGACCCATCAAAAACCAACTCCATATTTTTTCAGTTACAGAACAATGCTAAATCCAATCTAGCCTTGATGTTGTTCTGTCTTCCCCTTCACATCCATGACGGTTGTCATAACCCAATTTCGGACAACATAAATGAAAAAAATGAAATGAATGAAAAATTGAGGTTTTGACTCAAAACAATACAAATTGAAAGCTTTGAGAGGTTAATCATGTTGGATTTATGACTTTAGAAGTTAGTTTTGAAAGAAGTAACTGGTATAGGGTTCCAATTATACTTTGAGTGGGTTTAATTAATGATATCAGGAATTTGATTGAAGAATGGATAAGTTTGAGAACTTAATTAGGCTTAGAATTAGTTAATTAATGAAATAAGGGGCATAATTGAATAAATATTAAATTTCTGAGTTAATTAAGGACAAGATTACAAGTGATTAATTTCCAGGGATCATTTTGTAAAAAGGGCCAAAATTCTGTCTAGGGGCCCAATTAAAAAATGTTGAAACTTGGAGGACCAAATTGAGAGATTGCCATTTCCCGTCCAAAATGACATCGTTCTTCATTACTGTTCATTATCTTCTTCCTCTGAAAAATAGAGGAAAGCTCCTTCAAAAATGAAACACCGGTCACCAAACACACGGTAACACCCACGACTTCCATCACCAGCTCATCAGTTCACCCCCGTGTCCATTGCCGCCACGACATGCCAATAGCATGAAGAAAACCACCACAAACAGCCCAACAATGGCGGGATTGTTGGCATCCTAATCCCATCCAAACACAGAACATCAATACTATTCTTCATGATAATCACAATCTAGAATGATAAGGACTGGACTTCGTGTCCGAGTCCCAGCAGAAACCGACTCCCTCAAACCGTGCTTATCAAGAGGAGAGACGTCAGGTGGAGGGAGAGGAATATTGGTCCCTATAAATACCTCGACAGAAAGGAAGATAGGGGGGACAACAGAGCAAAAGAGTGGAAGGCATAAAATAAAGCAAAACCCAGCTTTGTCTTTGTCTTGGGTCCTACTAGGGGTAGGACCCAACTCTAATGGGTCCAGCAAGACCCAACGCAATTGGGTCTTTGTGGAAGCAGGACCTAACACTATTAGGTTCTGCTGCAATGACCCAACAACCTTTTAGACCCCAGGGTGACTACTCTTTCTACCCGAGGAGTGGAATTGGATGCACCTGCAGCCATCCCTGTTGCTACTGCCTTGACCAATTGCTGCAGAAATGTGGGGTCTGAATATGGATTCGGGGTGACTGTCGGTGCCACTAGTGGTTGCCTATCTTTTGGTCCTTGACTACTTGTTGCTCCAGGTAGTAACACTTCTGCCTGATGAGAGGCAGGTGTTGAAACACAAATTTTCTACCAATCAAATTTCACCATGTGTTATTTTATTCTTTAAAAGAAAGCATAAAATTAAATTAAAATAAATGACATGGAAAATAAATGAGCCTTCATATATTTCTTGGCCAATGAAAAGTTGACACTTGGGATGAGATATTCAAGATATCTTATCATAAATACAAGATCCCATCAGATATCTTGTCATAAATGCAAGGTCCCGTCAATAAATATCAAGCAATAAAATTATGCCATGTGGCATTGGAAAAGGACCTGAGAGCCCCTACAGATCTCTATAAATATAGGGCCTCAACCTAAAGGTAATGGGATTCCAGGAGATACAAATTTCCTTCAAGTAAGGAAGCTCTCTCTCTCTCTCTCTCTCTCTTCAAGCAAGGAAGCTCTCTCTCAAAGAGTTCTCAAGCCTCCTTCATCTACGCTTGAAGTCTACAAAGAACGAAGCTCTGTTGGATCAAGCCAAAACGCCCTATAAGAGTTCTTCAACAACACTTTGAAGACAAATCAAGGTGCACAAAATTGTGTCTATAAATTTTTAGGGACTCCACTGGGGACATCTCTACCTCTCATCTCTTCCCTTCAAGAAAGAATTTTCAACAAACTCTCAATGTCAACTAGGAGGAACATGATCACCATTGTCACATCCAAGAGCAACAAGGCTATTGATTCAAGTCGTCGACATACCATTGAAGATTCTTCAACTCCACCATTGAAAACGAAATCCATCTTCAAATTATATGCAAGAACTAAGCCGACTTCAAATGCAAGAGGGGCACAAGATCTTGCCTCAAAGATGAAGCCACAAGCAACTCCACTACAAAAGTCAAGTGGGGCTCACGAAATTCTCTTCTGCACTTAAGGCGACTTCGACAATTCATCTATGGAAACTTCTCCATGTCAATCACCAAGTAAGGCTTTGGGTTTTAGCACCATGTCAGTGATGATGACTGGGACAACATCTTTGGAGGATCAAGTGGCTAACTTGACAAAACTCGTCGAGGGGCTTTCGACTTCACTCAAGGCAAAAGACCACGAGATAGCAAAGCTGATGAACAAACTTTAGAGCTTGAACGAAGGAGGCCAAACACTACCAGAAATTTGCTAAATAGCAACGGATTTATCGATAGAATATTTTTGTCGGTGATTTGAGGTCAAAATTATCGATGGACAATATTCCATCAGTAATTCAGTCGGTAACTACCGACAGACAATTTCTATTGGTAGTTACCGACTGAATTACAGACGGAAAAGTTTCCATCGTAAAAAAAAAGGTGGGTCACTGACGTGGAGGTTTTGGCGGGTTATTTTTTCAGACAGAATCACCAACATATTCAAAAAGACAGCTCGTACAGTGATCGCCGTTTATATTACCGACAGAATCACCAACGGATCTGAAATGGCAGATCCGTATGGTGACGTGTCGATTGTTCTATCAGAATCATCGACGGTTTCACCGACGGAGTGTCCGTCGGTGAAACCGTCGGGAAAAGTTAATATATGTCTGCTCTACCGACCCTCTCCTCCCCTATTTCTCCTTCTTCTTCCTAATCCCAACTCTCCCCATCTGCAAACAACTAGCACCCCCTCCCCCCAAACAAAAATCTCCCTCATATCAGCACAACAAGTTATATTTCTTGAAGTTTTGTGGTCACAACATCCGTGTTCTGATTTACCGATGGATTTTATCAATTTTTGTAAGTAATTCTATCTTTTTAAATTTTAACATTTAATTAAATGTCAATTTTATTGTTTTTTTAGTATATGTATTTTGTTAGTAGATGTACATGTTTTATTGTTATTTCTCAAACAAACTTGTAGTATATGAATGTATAATTCTATACCTGTTATGGTTTGTTTTAGATTTTGTAAGATTGTATTTGTTTGTAAATTGTTAAAACTTTATGGAACTACCGAAGTACATGTGCTGTTTTGAAATAATTAATAGCTTACTTAATGGGTCCGTTTAAAGTTTTATCAATGGTATTGCAGAGTGGTAATTTCTGTAAATTTATATATTTTAATTTGTATGGACGTTGATAAATGATAATGAATATTTAATATTTATGAGAAGTTGTGATTGGTTTGTTGGATAATCTCGAGGTAAAGTAATATTTTTGCAAGTTTATTTACCTAACTTAGTTAATTAATACATGATGTCATCATAATTTTATAGAGGTTCGATATAAATCATGGATGATCGTTCATGGATGTATCGAGATTCACCCCAAGGATTGCGGAGGATGGATTATTGTAACGAGGTTCAGGGTTTTATTAATTTCAAATTTTCATGTTTTCGATGATAGTCTTGTTGATGTTGACGCAGAGAAGTTGAATGTTGTTTTGAGCTCTAGCGGACAAGCAAATGTGGATGAAGAAGACGATATCCATATTGAAGATTGCGATGAGGGTAATGACGAAGAAGAAGAAAATTCTAACTAACAATCAAATTTAAGCCCTGTGTAAAACCTTTTCTTTCATGTAATTTAGATTATGGATGATATATTTTGTAACAAGAAATATTTATTACTTGAAATAATTACTTGAAATGCCACAATCATGAAATAATTGCTTGAAATAATTATAGATCATGGATGATATATTTTGTAACACGAAAATAAATACTTGAAATGCCACAATCATCGACGTTTGTACCGACGGCCTATGTCCGTCGGCATTTCACAGAGAGTTCTAAAATAATTACTTGAAATGCCACAATCACCGATGTCCGTACCGACGGATATATGTCCGTCGGCATTTCACAGAGAGTTCAAAAATAATTACTTGAAAAAATATGGAGGGTCATTAAAAATTTTGGTGCGAAATTCAAAATTTACCAACGGATTTTGTACACTTCACCGACGGAATAAATTAAAATAATAATTAATTTTATATACGTCGGTAAATCCATCGGTAAAACTGCCATATAAGTCCCCCCATCCGCCGTTTCAGTTCATTTTTTCTTCTCAGTTTTTCACTGATTTTCTCCTTAGTTTTTCACTGATTCTTTTCCTCTCCGTTCTTCAAAGGTTTCACCAGCAATCTCTAGCAATTTTTCTCGTGAATCTCCATCAGTTTAAAAGGTATGTATGTTTTTTGCTTTAAGGGTTTTTTTTAACTATTTGTTTTTGGTATGTTTTTTGTTTTGGTGTATTTTTTGTAATGTAGATAAAGTCTATAGTTTTTTTTTGCATAATTCATTGCTAAAGTCTATAGTTTTTTTTTTGAATTTATTGAATATTTTTTATTGTTGTATTGGCATAATTATTATTAGTTAATTTGTTGAATATTTATTGTTAATGTTGAATTTACCATAGAATTAATAATTGAATATGTTTGAATAATTATTAATTTTACTCTATTATTGCATGATTTGTGTTTAATGTTTTGCATTTATTTTGATTGTTATTCTAGAGTTTTTTTTTTAATTTATTGTTTTGCTGTATTGGTATAATTATTGAATAAATTTTTGAATTGTAATTGTTAATGTTGAATTTACCTTAGTATTAGTAATTGAATATTTTGGAATAATTGTTAATTTTACTCTATTATTGCATGATTTATGTTTAATTTTTTTCAATTAATTTTAATTGTTAGTCTACAGTTTTTTTTTATTGAATATATTTTATTGTTGTATTGGCATAATTATTGAATAATTTGTTGAATTGTAATTCTTAATGTTGAATTTACCTTAGGATTAGTAATTGAATATGTTGGAATAATTAGTATAGATTGGGTCAATTGGTTATGGCTTTTGTTAATATGTGCAGGTTTGTGGATTTGGGTAGTATCCGGTATAGGGGAATAGTATCCGGTATAGGGGAGGTGCTGTCAAATTTTTTTTTAACATTTATATTTAATTACATAATTATTTGTATGAAATTAGTATAGATTGGGTAAATTGGTTGTGGCTATTGTTAATATGTGCAGGTTTGTGGATTTGGGTAGTATCTGGTATAGGGGAGGTGCTGTCGAATTTTTTTTTTACATTTGAATTTAATTATATAATTATTTGTATAAAATTGTGTAGATGCGTAGAATGAAAACCAGAGCTGGTCGCTCACGTATGGTTGCAGCTAGTTCGTCTAACAGCGAGGATGATATTTCCTTAGGTGCCTCTCAAGAAGAGGCACCTACACCACCTGCACCGTCAACCAATGCTGCCTCTTCCAGTGATACTTCACATCCCAGAGGCGACATGCTTTTGCAGCGGAATCAATTTACCTGCAAGTACGAGGCACAGTGGAAGGACGACCTTTCAATGTAAGTTTGTTAAGGTTTTAGTTTTTTTTAAAAAATTGCAACATAATTTATGAAGTAATCACTATTGAATTTATTTCATTTATTTTCAGGTTCACAAACATTGAAACTGCTCGAGTAATATCATCGGCGTTTAAATCGTCGATGGAGATTCCATTGTTTCAATGGAGTCAGATATCCAAGCATCCTGAATGGATGCCTCAAATCAATGCATGGTTTAACAGGTTTGAGGTTGGTATTAATTTATAATTTTCAGCTTATTAATATAATTGTAAATAAATTATTATTTTTATTTAAACTTGTTTATTTACACACAGCACAAATTCTGCTGGGACAGTGAGCATAACATTGTTGTGAGGAGGGTGTGGGAAAATCACACGGCAACTAGGTAAGATCGAAAACAATACAAGATTTTTTTAGACAAAAATTTATGTTTCGAAATGTAATTTTTGATTGCGTCAAGTAGGTTGCGTTATTTTTGGTATGAGGCATAAAAAAAAGCAAAAAAACCACGAGGGATAGGGGTTTCCAAGGCTGGAACGTTGTTGCGGTTTGGAGGGATTTCAAACCGATATACATCCCGGAAGATATATGGCCGCACTATCTTGAGCACGTGACGTCTGAGCGGTTCACACGACGCTCACAGTCCTGTGCTGGCAACCGGAATCGGCCAATTCATGGTGGGGTGACAACGCACACTGGCGGCTCTGTTCCGTTTGCTGCACATGCGAAACAGATGGTAAGATTAATTTAAATGAAATATATTGTTAAATTAAGTTGTTGTTAATATATCTTTTTTCATTATAGGTTGCGTCTCTTGGAGTTGTTTGTGGAGACGCATGTGCGGAGTCAAGACCGTCAGAAGGGGGCGCAACAGTTCGTTGATAACCATGCTAGCCATTTTGTGGTATGTTTGTTCAACCATTTTATTTTGTAAGTTATTATGTTTATTGTATTGAATATGATGATTACTTTTTTTTTTCTGGAGACCTATAATAATCGGTTGAGGGAGAGATACGGGGATGATATTTTGACTCATCCGGAATTCGATCCGGATTTGTGGATGGAGGTTGGCTCGTCAGGTGGACCCGATAAAAATCGGGTTTACGGGCTCTCCAACACTACGGCCGACAACTTGCGGTCGACCCGTAGTGTTTCAACCATTGGGAGCTCCCAATCAATATCGAGCTCCCAATCTAAGGAGTTTGTGGCCTTGCAGCAACACACGGCTCAGCTCACCGAGAAATACGATCACCTATCAGCGGAGTACGCACAACTCAAAGCGTCTCATGCACAACAAAGAGCGGAACAAATAGCGGAGTCTGAGCAAATCAAAGCGTCTCAAGCACAACAAAAAGCGGAGTATGAACAACAAAAAGCGGCTTATGAAAAACAAAAAGCGGCTTATGAACAGCTTTGCGAAATGGTTATGAACATGGCAAATAGTGAAACATGTGCGCCTAATATTTTTTGGCCGTATAACCACCAGCCTCCTCCAGGATCTCCTCCTCCTCCTCCAGCTCCACCTTTATATTAATTTGTAATAAACATTATTTACCTTTAAAACTTCATTTAATATTTATCTTGAAACATATTCAGTTTGTAATGAATATTATTTTAACTTTTTTTTTTATGTTTAATATAAATTTTATTTGCATAATTGGTTTGTATTACAATTAATTTATATAGTTTTATATTATATATCCTAAATAATTTTTTAAAACAAATTCAGAAAAAAACTATTACCAAGGATGTTACCGACGAATTAATTCGGTCGGTATTTTAAACACTCACCGACTGACTTACCGACGGAATTAATCCGTCGGCATTTAACAGTAGCTGCCACATGTACCGACGAATTTCCAGATGGATACATTCGGTTGGTATTTCATACACTCACCGACAGACTTACCAACGGAATTAATCCATCGGCATTTAACAGTAGCTGCCACACGTACCGACGAATTTACAGACGGATACATTTGGTCGGTATTTCATACACTCACCGACACATTTACTGATGGTTAGTGTCCATCGATCAATCACAATATCACCGACGGAATACAAATCCGTCGGTATATTTCAAGCGGGAATCTTTTTTTTTTTGCGGCAAATTCCGTCTGTAAAACCATCGGCAAATGGTTTTTTTGTTTTGCCGATCGATATAGCGACGGAAGGGGGAATCACCGAAGAAAGGAAAGCCGACGGACATAATCCGTCGGTGATGACGTCGGTCACAAAATCACCGACGAACTTCTAATCACACATCGACGGAATATTTCTGTCGGTAAAACTATGAAATCTTGTAGTGTCTTCTAATCGTTTACAATTTTTAGCTAATAATTCTCTTAAATTTAATTTTGATTCCAGTCATAAATGTAATGTTTGTCCATTGGCAAAACAAACTCGTCACCCTTTTCCTTCTAGTTCAATTTGAACTTCGAAGTGTTTTTCTCTTATTCATTGTGATATTTGGGGTCGTTATAAAACCCCTTCTATTTCTGGTGCTTTTTATTTCTTGACCATTGTGGATGGTTTTTCTCGTTTTACATGGGTTTTTTTTAATGCGTAACAAGAGTGAGACACAAACTCTACTTCGTCAGTTTTTTCATTATGTTCACACTCAATTCAATACAAAGGTTCAAAAACTCCGTTCTGATAATGGGGCTGAATTTCTTTCATTAAAATTTTTTTTCCTTGAGGAGGGCATTCTTTTTCAACACTCTTATGTATATACACCCCAGCAAAATGGTGTCGTTGAGCGCAAACATAGACACATCCTTGAAACTGCTCACGCTCTACGTTTTCAATCTCATTTACCCATTACTTTCTGGGGAGAATGTATTCTTACTGTCGTCTATATTATTAATCGCCTTCCTACTTTGTTGCTTCACAAAAAAACACCCTTTGAGATTCTTTACAACAAACTTCCTGATTATTCTCGCATGCAAGTTTTTGGATGTGTTGCTTTTGCAACCATAGTCAATCCATCCTCAAAATTTTCTCCCCGTGCCACAAAATGCATTTTTCTTGGTTACCCTGTGGGACAAAAAGCTTACAAACTTTGCGATATTGCAACTCGGAAAATTTTCACCAATTGGAATGTGGTATTTCTTGAGGACACTTTTTATCATCCACCACAAGACAATCCTACAGCACACAATCCACCAGCCTTGCCTATTCCTCTTCCTATTGTGTCTGATTCTTATTCCCATCTTCCTTCCTCATCACTCATCATCGACCCCTTCGATCCCCCCATATCTTCACCTGCACCAACCTACTTAGTACCTTCTTTTTCTGAGCCACCTTCCTCTACTCCATTAACTCCATCAGCTACACAGCAAATTAACCCCTGTTCAGCCGGATGACCCTATCCTTCCTGAACCTACTCTGGTCATTCCTGATCAGCCACTTCACCGTTCTCAACGCCCTCGAGAAGCCAACGTCCGCCTCAAGGATTATGTTTGCTTGCAGGTGATTCTGCCTCCACACCAATTGTTCTCGGCCTCGTCTGCACCTACACCAGGTATGAAATGTCCTCTCTGTCATTTTATTTCTTATAATTGGTATTCTCCATCACATCTCTGTTATATTGCCAATGTTAGTCGTGATGAGGAACCTCCTTCATACGAACTTGCTATGACTGATCCTAAGTGGCAGGAAGCTATGAATTCTGAGCTTCAAGCTCTCATTGACAATCAGACATGGAGCCTCATTCCTTTGCCCCCTGGAAAACGCCCGATCAGTTGTAAATGGGTGTATCACATCAAACGCAAGCCTGACGGGTCCGTTGAGCGCTATAAAGCTCGTCTGGTCGCTCGGGGTTTCAGACAAACTGCTGGAATTGATTATCATGATACTATTTCCCCCACTGCAAAAATGGTCACTGTCTCCTGCCTCCTTACTATTCTACCAGTCTGAACCGGCCTTTACATTAACTAGACGTTAGCAATGCTTTCTTAAATGGTGATTTATTGGAAGAAATATATACGTCTCCTCCTCCTGGTCTTCGACGACAAGGGGAGTACATTGTGTGTCGCCTCCACAAGTCACTAAACGGCCTTAAGCAAGCATCTCGACAGTGGTTCTCTAAGTTCACAAAAGCTGTTCTTGCAGCTGGTTTTCTTTAGTCAAAAGCCGATTATTCCTTGTTCATCAAAAGAGACAGCACATCTCTTAATATCCTATTGATCTATGTGGATGACATTTTGATAACCGGGAACAACATTGAATCCATCAAAGGTTTAAAGCAGTTCCTTCATACTCGTTTCCGCATCAAAGACCTTGGTGATCTGAAATTCTTCTTAGGCATTGAAATAGCCCATTCCAAGAAAAGCATTTACATTTCCCAGCGCGAATATGCTTTGGAAATTATCAAAGACAATGGATACTTAGGTGCCAAACCAGTTGAGTTTCCTATGGAAGAAGGCAGACTTTCAAATACAAGATAATTGCTCAAAGATCCTTGTATATACCAGCGTCTAGTTGGTCGATTAATTTACTTAACCATCACTAGACCTGATATCACATATTCAGTTCACATTCTCAGCTGATTCATGCATGAACCATGTCAACCTCACATGGCTGCTACTATTCTAGTTGTTTGTTATTTAAAATCAGCTCCTGGTCAAGGTTTGCTTCTTCATTCAAATAACTCATTACACTTAAGAGCATTTTGTGACTGATTGGGCGGGTTGTCCTGTCACTCGCCGCTCCACCACTGGATATTGTGTATTCCTTGGAAATTCTTTAATTTCATGGAGAACCAAAAAGCAAAAGACAGTTTCCTTATCATGTGCGGAAGCTGAATACAGAGCAATGGCAGGTACATGTTGTGAGCTTACTTGGTTAAGACATTTATTAACAGATTTACATATGCTAGTTTCAGATCCTGTTACTCTTCATTGTGATAATCAAGTTGCCTTACACATTGCAAAAAATCCTGTGTTTCATGAGAGAACTCGGCATATCGAAATGGATTGCCACTTTATTCAAGACAAAATTTTACGAGGTGAAATTACTACTCGATACGTGATTTCTTCACAATAATTAGCAAATGTGTTTACAAAAGCTTTGGGAAAAGAGAAGTTCAAACAGCTCATGTGCAAGTTAGGAGTTATTGATATTCACTCTCCACTTGAGGGGGAGTGTTGGAAATTATATTAATAGTATTTTGATGCAAATAGGAAAGCTATATCTTAAGATTAGGAAAGATACGTAAGAATATTTTGTACCAATCTACATTCAATTAGCTGTCATTCCTTATCAGTCTCTAGTTTACAAGGGAACCCTAATGTATCTTGTATATATATTGAACTTAATCAATACAGAAGAGTATTCTGCTTGAATATTTTTTACTTATAATTCTGGCCGCAACATGTGCAGGGATTGGAATCTGGTACGCACTATTCTGCAAAATTGCCAAGTATTTGAGTTTCATAGCCTGGGAAGTTTGGGTAGTTGAAGTTCATTGTTGTAGCGCCAGTTATTGCTAATTTCATGGTGTTCATTGAAGCAGAACTTTAGCTATTTGATGAAGCAACATTGTCGGCAACATGGGAAGAACTCATGCTGGCTGGTCGTAGCAGCTGCTTATACTTCTACAGCAGCTTGTTATTGATTCATTGGGAAGAAGAAAGCGGGTTCTAGTCTTTGAGCAGTTGTTGTAGAAGGATTGGTTGGGCAAAGGCAATCGGAGGATGCTGTACTGAGAAGTGCTTTCACTGCTTCACTGTGTAGCTCAACCATGGCAGATTTTGTCAAAATTTGAACAGCATCTGCTAGTTCGGCAATAAATAGATGACAGTGAGTTGGAGCAATGGCTACCAGCTTCTTCATTACATCCACCATAAGCTAAGTATCGTCCATCTCTGTTGCTCCACAACTAACGCAGCAGGAGTCTTCGACACAACAGCAGCTGGAGTCTTCATCAACAGCAGCTCTAACTCGGTCCACCACGACATACAACACCAGCACCGAGATCACAGCCGTCCTCCACAACACAGCTTCATCTCAGTTCTATTCCAGCCCTACACCAACAACAGTACGTAGTGATTGATGTTCACGTTACAAGCGTCCCAGATTCTCCAGAAGCAAGTTGTCAGTAGTGCAGCTGTTAAGAGCAACATCATTACAAAGAATAATTGTATGCTAGGCATCGGAAACGGGCAGCCAAATCGCTTAGAAAGCTTGAGAATATCCATGAGGAAAGCAGAAGATGAGGTCAAGGGAGCTTCTTTGGCTAGCGATGCATTCTTTCCTATTGCTTGGAACGATACAGTGGAGAAGGTATGTGAAGCTAGCATTGTTGTTGTTGCAGAGCATGGTGATAGCATCTGGAATAAGGACACCATAGAATGCTACAACAGTATATAAAAGAAAAAAGGAGAGAGAAACTCATGCATACCTGCTAGGACTGGTGGAGGTTGTACCGACAGTAAAAGGAGAAGAAGGAGTCGTGCTAGTTATAATTAACAGAAAGAAAAGACATGCAGTGTACTCTTTTAGTCGGAAAAAAAAAACTGCAAAAGTTGATGAACAGATACTGGTCTTGTGATGAACAACAGAACCCGCGATGCTGATTATAAAGTTCTCAATATTTTTGAAGTGATCATGCTACAAATCATCTAGGTACTTCAATAGGAGTTGTTGCTACAACTAAGTATGGCTGGATATTGTTGGTGGGAGGAACCATTGGTGGTGGCTTTGAAACACTCAGAGGGAATAAAACACAAAGTTTTATTTCAAAAACAAAAGCTTACAATACACGCCCTCTCTCTTTCTCTCTTTCTTTCTAGTGTTCCTCTCTACTCTCTCCACACTCTCCCACTCAAAATAACATAAGCTTAGCTAGCTATTTATACACAAATTCAAAATAAGAAAATTCAACCTTCAAGTGTGAAGGCGGCTGGGGACGGTGGTGTGAAGGCGGCTGGCGGCTGCGGCTGGTGGCTGGCGGCTGCGGCTGGTGGCTGGCGTCTGGTCGGTCATAGCTGGTGGCTGGCTGGCCGGTGGTTGCCTTCCTTGACCTTCTAGATTGAGTTTAGTATTCAACAAATCTCCCCTTTAAACTCAATCGAGAGATATCATGCCAAGCATGAACTTTAATCGGATAAATACTTCTCTCTTCAAAGGCTTTGTGAAGATGTCTGCAACTTGATCATTTGTGTTGCAAGATATCAGTTGGACTTCTTCATTCTTCACATGTTCCCGAATAAAATGATGACGTGTATCAATGTGTTTGCTCCTCTCATGATACACTGGGTTCTTTGCCAATGCAATTGCTGATCGATTGTCTACATAAATCTCCGTAGGATTTTCTTGAGGAAATCCCAAAAACTTCAGCATATTCCTTAACCATATTGAATGGCATACGACTGAGTTAGCAGCAACATACTCAGCTTCACAGCTTGATAATGTGACAATCGATTGCTTCTTGGATGACCATGTGAAAGATGTGTCTCCCATGAAAAAGACAAACCCTGTTGTGCTTTTCCTTTCATCCAGATCTCTACCCCAATCACTATCCGAGTAGCCTACAAGATTAAAGTCTTTACTTGAGGTATAAAACATACCTTCATTCATTGTGCTTTTGATGTAGCGAAGAATTCTCTTGGCTGCATTCAAATGAGACTGGTCTGGTGTCTCCATGTATCCGCTGACGAGTCCGACCCTGTAGAGTATATCAGGTCTGGTACATGTCAAGTACCTTAAGCTTCCTACTAAGCTTTTGAAGTAAGTTGGATCGACATTTCCAACCTTACTCTTCCTCAATTCCACTCCATTCTCAACTGGAGTTGATACCGGATTGCAGCTTTCCATCTTGAACCTTTCAAGAATATCTTTGGCGTAACCGCTTTGGGATACAAAAATCCCTTCTTCTTTCTGCGTTACTTCCAAGCCAAGAAAATGTGACATTAAACCAATGTCAGTCATCTCAAACTCCCGTACCATGCTTCGTTTGAAGTCTTCAAACATGGTAGGGTTGTTGCCGGTGAATATCAAATCATCAACATACAGGCACACAAATAAGATGTTGCCATCTGCTCCTTTCTTCACATATATGGCGTGTTCATATGGACATTTCTCAAATCCATTATCTTGAAAATACCTGTCAATTCTGGTATTCCAAGCACGCGGAGCTTGCTTCAAACCATAGAGAGCCTTCTTCAACTTGTATACTTTGCCTTCATTTTCAGCATCAATGTATCCAAGTGGTTGTTCAACATAGATCTCTTCTTCTAGGAAGCCATTCAGAAATGCTGACTTCACATCGAGTTGATAGATCTTCCATCTATGTTGTGCAGCTAGTGAGATCATCAGTCTGATTGTCTCTAGCCGGGCTACTGGAGCAAATACTTCTCCATAGTCAATGCCTTCTCTCTGTTTGTAGCCTTTAGCCACTAATCTGGCTTTGTATCTTTGCACTTCTTCTTTTGCATTTTTCTTTGTCTTGTAGACCCATTTGACACCTATTGCTTTTTTGTTTTCTGGTAGATAAGTCAGCTTCCAGGTATCATTCTTCTCAATGGTATGTATTTCTTCATCCATTGCTTTAATCCATTTCTCTTCTGTGACAGCTTCATTGAAGCTTAATGGGTCACTATCTGCAAAGAAACAAAACAAATTTGTATCTTCCATTACTTGAGTGGCATCGTACAGCTCTTCAAGATTTCTCATCCTTCTTGGTTCTTCTGATGAGGATGCTGATGGTGGTGTTGATGATGATGCTCCTAGTGTGTTCCTCCTGTTGAATACAGGGAATCTGTGTACCGGACTTTGTGGTTTAGCTGCTGGCACAATCGGTTCTTCGACAAGTACTGTTGGTACTTCTTCACCTTCAAGGATCAAATCAATGTTGATCCATTTGACTGCTTCTTTATCATCATTCCATTCCCAAGATTTATCTTCTTCAAAGATAACATCTCTACTCATAATCACCTTCTTCGTGATGGGATTATACAGCTTGTATCCCATCCTTCTTTCACCATATCCGACAAAGATGCATTTCTCGCTTTTATCATCAAGCTTTCTCCTTCTTGCATCTGGGATCTTTGCATATGCCACACAACCAAAGACTCGTAGATGAGTAACACTTGGTTTGTGACCACTTCATGCTTCTTCTGGAATGACTCCTTGCAAACTTCTGGTTGGGCAGCGATTCAGTAGATACACTGCACATGATACAGCTTCAGCCCAGTATTGCTTGGGCAACTTCTTTGCTTTGAGCAGACTTCTTGCCATGTCAAAAATCGTGCGATTCTTCCTTTCAGCTACACCATTCAGCTGTGGTGTATACGCAGGTGTTGTCTGATGTCTGATGCCTTGTTGTGTACAATAGGCTTCAAAGTCATTTGCTGTATATTTTCCACCTTGATCAAATCTCACAGTTCTGATCATGTAGCCACTTTGCTTCTCCACAATTGCTTTAAAATCTTTAAAACAATTGAATACTTCTGACTTCCTCTTCAGAAAGTATATCCACGTCTTTCTACTAAAATCATCAATAAAAGTGAGGAAGTACCTATTTTGTCCAGTCGACATAGGCGTTATTGGGCCACACACATCTGTGTGCACTAACTCCAGTGGCCTCTTTGCTCTCCAGTTGACTTCTTTGGCAAAACTGGATCTGTGATGTTTGCTGAGGACACAACTCTCACAGACTTCATCTGGATGATCAATGTGGGGCAAACCTTTTGTCGATACACGACGTCAGGCGACGACTCCCGTTTTTTTTTGTTTATTTAACAAAAAAGGTTTTTTTTCTCGATTGGGGGAAACAAAGATTTTAATGGAGTCGCCATCTAGTAATTTGAGGGAACTAGAAATCCCAAATTAGACACTGGTCCCAGAGATTCGAGTACGGGGTTAGTTATGATTAAGGGAAGGTAGACACCACCCTTAAAACATCTTTTCAAAAGAAAGGTTACCCTTACTTGTGTGTTTTTTTATTTGATTCAAATGCGATTATATTTTGGGTTTATTTGTAATTATTTTTAAATGATTTACGTCGGTCCCTAAAAATAGGAGACACGTAAAAAATAACATCAGTCCCTAAAAATTAGGAGACTCGTCTAAAATATTGACGTTTGTCCCTAAAAAGGAGAATTACGTCTGGGTTACCAAAAGAAATAATGGATATAATCCATTATATTTTGGGTTTATTCGCAACTTGTTTTTTTTTAAATGGTTAACGTCGGTCCCTAAAAATAGGAGACGCGTTAAAAATGACATCAGTCCCTAAAAATTAGGAGACTTGTCGACTTTGGTTTTTGTATTTTTTTTACAACATGCAAGAAAATTTACAAGCATTTATATATAAAAAATATCAAAAATACCAGTTGAAACCCAAAAAATTACCTGAGTGTCACTGTATAGGTAAAATACTAAAATACCCTCGAAGTTCTCCGAAAATTACGAAAATGCCACTGGCGGTGCTTGTGGCACACGCGCGGCTACTGTTGGCGGAGGGGAGATTTTCCGGCAAGATTTATGGCCAACCGATGGTCGATCCTAGTAGATCTGATGTCGAGGGTTCTGATGGCGGTGGTCTCGACGGTCGTTGATGGCTGACGAGGGAGAATCGTCGGTTTGAAGCTTCGGTGGCCGCCGACAATCGCGGCCTTTTTCCGGCCAGATGAGGCGGATAAAACGCTGAAAACCACCGGGGTTTTTCTTTACAGCAGGGGAGAAACCTTTTTGTGGTGGTGCGGAGGCAGGAGGCGACCGGAGATGGGAGATCGGGGGAGAGAGAGAGAGTCGCCGGCGAGAGGAGAGAGAGGCTCTGAGATGTGCTACGGTGTAAACGCGCGCACGGTTCACCGGTGCAGCTGAAGGCTGTGAACCGTTGGATCTCCTTTGAACTGATCCTGCGGCTGCGATTGGCTGGATCTGCAAGTTGATCGGACGGTCCAGATGAGAGGAGCCTTGATCTGGTGTGGCGCGGTGCACCGAAAGCTCGGTACACCGGATGACGTGGCGCAACGGGATCAAATCTTGGAATATTTCAAAGGATGAGATGTGTCGAGATATATTTGATATTTTTCAAATTGTTTTTTTTTTTAAAACAATATCCTACTTTCGTGAAGAAAAACTAAAAAAAATATAACAGTAATCTTTTTTTTTTCTTTCTTTTTTTTTCTCTCCTTTTTTTTTCTCCTCCCTTCCTCTGGCGAACTATCACTGGCTATTTATAGCCAATGACGGGAGACATGCAAATCTTCAAATCTAATTTTTTAAATCACCGTTTGCTTTCAGCATTTGTTTAATCGCCGTTTACTTTCGGCGCAACGCGTTGCGTCGTTTGACAATTTAATTTATTTTTTTTTTATTTTTTTTATTATGTATAATAATATATATTTATATAGGTAAAATTAAAAACTCTATTTAGTATTAGAAAAAACCTAATTCAACCACTAAAAATCCATTTTAATGACCGAAAATTATTTTAAACACTGGTAAAAAAACTTTTGATGGGTATCAACCCGGTGAACCGGGTTTTGGTCGAAAATGATGGTTTTCGACCCGAAACAACTCGAAACTCATTTTTTTACCCTGGTCGACATGGTTTGACCCGTATTGACCCGGTGGACTCGGTTTTGGTTGGAAATGACGGTTTTGACTCGAAACAGCCCGAAATTCATTTTTTACCCTAGTCGACATGGTTTGACCCGTATTGACTCGATAGACTCGGTTTTGGTCAAAAATGACGGTTTTGACCCGAAACGGCCCGAAACTCATTTTTTACCCTGGTCGACATGGTTTGACCCGTATTGACCCGGTGGACTCGGTTTTGACCAAAAATGACGGTTTTGACCCGAAACGGTCCGAAACTCATTTTTTACCCTGGTCGACATGGTTTGACCCGTATTGACCCGGTGGACTCGGTTTTGATGGAAAGATGCGGTTGACTTGAGAAAAGTATATTTTTTAATTTTTAAACTTTTTTCTTAATTTGTTTGGATTTTTATAAATAATAATAGAAATAAAATAACATTCGAGAAAATCTTGGTGGATCCAAAATTGGGTTACAACAGTTGCCCCCTCTTTACAATGCTTACGGTGCAAAGGCATTGGAAAATTCATTTTCTTTTGACTTTGCATAGTAAGTTTTGTAAAGAAAAACGATGGAAGTGTTGAACAATGCACAAATTTTCAGTTGGTCTAATTCTTATGGGCGACCTGCCCAAGTGAAAAACATGAAAATGTTTTGAATATTGATCTTGTGAAATACATGAAAGTGATTTCAGATTAGCATTGTGAAATACATGAAAGTGATTTCAAAATTGATTTTTTTTTTTGTGAAATACACGAAAGTGATTTCAACCTTAGTCTTGTGAAGTACATGAAAGTGATTTCAAAAATTGATTTTTTTGTGAAATACATGAAAGTGATTTCAACATTGGTCCTATTTTCCAGGTGACCACCCTGATGATAAAATGCGAGGAAACTCGCAAGTGGTCTAATTGTTCCAGGCGACCTGCCCGATGGTGAAAATGCGAGGAAACTCGCAAGTGGTCTAATTGTTCCAGGCGTCCTGCCCGATAGTAAAATGCAAGGAAACTCGCAAGTGGTCTAATTGTTCCAGGCGACCTGCCCAATGATAAAATGCGAAGAAACTCGCAAGTGGTCTAATTGTTCCAGGCGACCTGCCCGATGGTGAAAATGCGAGGAAACTCGCAAGTGGTCTAATTGTTCCAGGCGACCTGCCCGATGGTGAAAATGCGAGGAAACTCGCAAGTGGTCTAATTGTTCCAGGCGACCTGCCCGATGATAAAATGCGAGGAAACTCGCAAGTGGTCTAATTGTTCCAGGCGACCTGCCCGATAGTGAAATGTGAGGAAACTCGCAAGTGGTCTAATTGTTCTAGGCGACCTGCCCGATGATAAAATGCGAGGAAACTTGCAAGTGGTCTAATTGTTCCAGGCGACCTGCCCGATAGTGAAATGCGAGGAAACTCGCAAGTGGTCTAATTGTTCCAGGCGACCTGCCCGATGATAAAATGCGAGGAAACTCGCAAGTGGTCTAATTGTTCAAGGCGACCTGCCCGATAGTAAAATACGAGGAAACTCGCAAGTGGTCTAATTCAAAATACTTGAAAGTGATTTCAATATAATTTTGTGAAATACATGAAAGTGATTTCAGCAATGAGCTTCAGGGTTGATGAAAAATTCTAAAGGAAGTCATACCTGTATGGTTGAAATCTGATTTGTAAATCGATCTCAGAGATGGTGAAATCTTCTCAAGAAAGTCTTGTATGTACGGTTGGGATTTGATTTGTAATTGGATCCCAAAGATGAGGAAAGCTTCTCACGAAAGTCTTGTATGTACGGTTGAGATTCGATTTGTGGATCCCAAAAATGAGGAAAGCTTCTCAAGAAAGTCTTGTATGTACGGTTGAGATCTGATTTGTAAATCCCAAAAATGAGGAAAGCTTCTCAAGGAAGTCATGTATGTATGGTTGGGATTTGATTTGTGGATCCCAAAAATGAGGAAAGCTTTTCAAGGAAGTCATCTATGTATGGTTGGGATTCGATTAGTGGATCCCAAAAATGAGGAAAGCTTCCCAAGGAAGTACTGTATGTACAGTTGAGATTTGAGCTGCCGTTCAAAACGATGGTAGGAGTAAATTCCTTATAAATCACGCAGTATTTGGCAAAAGACATCATCAACTTCTTGCATTTTCAATACTCTCAAAGTTCTTAACTTTTGAAGCTTTAACCATGTCTTCCTCTTCTTCCAATGCTAACCCAAACCTTGTTCCTGCAGTAGAGCCTGCAGTTTGGCGTACTAGCTTTGAAGTGAATGGTCGTCCAGTTATAATAGAGGATACTGTAATGGACAACGAAGATATTGCTGTAACTGTGGCTAGAGATATGATCCTTCCTCGTGATGAAATAATGCTGGCAGCCAGGACCGATATTGAAGCACTGAATCAGTCACTTGCTCTCAGTATCAGAGCTACTTCATCTTTGGTGAACGTTGCAGAGCGTCTTCATGCCAGAAGACTTGAGTTGCATACTCAGGTTTGATCTCCAACATCAGATCGAGAATTTAAGGAATAGACTTCGTGATGAGAGACGTCACAGAAACAGCTTGGAGAGGAGAAACCAAGAGTTAAATACACGTGTTGACTTTTGGAGGGACTATGTTAACACACGACACCTCGAGTTCGAGGAAGAGATGGAGCGCATGCATAAACAATTTGAGGAATTCCGAGGCATGATTAACCATCAAGATGAAAATATCCCTGATCGTCCTCGCACTGTTTAGCATTTGTACTTGTAAACCCCTTTTCCATGAATAAAAATCCATCTTTCTTGTCTTCATTTATGAATTTTGCTATTGTGGAATTGCCATATTTGATGTGATTTACAAGAACTTCAATTCATGTGAGTCTCGTTGGATCCCAGTGGGAATTTTGTTTCATGAAATAACTGCAAAACAAATATGCAATGCTTGTGAAGTTAGATGATATGCAATGCATCTTACCTGTTTTTGAAATATAGGTTCCCCCTCTTTGATGCTTCATCATCATAGGGTGGCTTTGTTTGCATTCCAAAACCTTATTTGTTTTTCGATGCATTGGCTCATTCATGTGCTAGCCATCCGCTTAGTTGTAAATGCAGTGCCCATCTTGGGCTGTCCGTGATGACTACTGCTCTCGTTGTTTATCAAGCTTGACAATGCCCCCAAGTGTGGTGTTGCTTGATTTATCATTAAGAAGCTTAACAAATCGTTCCTCTCCTGGATTCTTTCAAGAATTGTTCTCTGATTGATTGTGCGCATCGTGCCAACACCCATCAAGATTGTCAATCAGCTATGAACTCATCTCCAGTTGAAACATACCCTTCAAGGATATGCGGTCATCCACTTTCATGGAACTGTCATGTTATTCAGACCTGCATTTCATACTTTGCAGTACAAAGCTCATCGTTGTATGCTCAGCTTCTTTCTCAATAAGTTTTTCTCAACTCATCTAACCAGATTGTGAAAAGAAGTGTCTCAGCCTCATCAATGATGTTGCTTTTATCACCCATACTCATGTGGTGCAATGCGCATTTGAGCTTTAAATCAGATGATCCCACGGTCAGTCTAGGTGGGTGCGGTGCATCCTTCCAACATTCATTCAAAAGCAATCATGTGATAACATCTTTCAATAGTCATAGCCATATTGGAGATGATAAACCAAGATGAAGATATGAAGATGTCCTTCAGGTATATCTTTGCTCTCAATTGTTGTCGGGGTTTACTGGATCATAAATTGTTCTTGAACATCATTGGCTTTAATTGATCTGAATGTGCTCATTCACTGATTATCTTTCTTTGAACCATATTGTCCTCAGTTCATTGATTCATCATTTGATCATCTTTACCCCCATGCTGATTTAAATACTGTCTGTTTTCCTTCTCGAAGATCCATTGTATTGCCCCCAGCAGTGTCAAGGAGAATTGATGTCATTTCTGTCAGGAATTTGCAAACTCGGTCGATGTTTTTCTTGTTTGAAAATCTTTCTTATTTTGGAATCAAATCTCACATGTCAAAGATCACGCCAATTCAAGTCTGATTGTTGAAATGAAATCAGAGAGATGTCAATTTTTGAAAGTATTTTTGGAAATCAAGCTTTGTTGGTCAAAGATCCAACACACGTTATTCAATGTAGTCCTTTGATTGTCTTGTATTTTGAGAGAGAAAAAAAATTTGACTCGTTGTAAGATTAAAATGGCTTTTTCCATGGTTCTTTGTATCCATTTTAAACTCTAATTTTGGGTATACCTTTTGATTATTTATGATGAGGTGACCTTTTATGAATTTCAAGAAAAACAAGGTACCCGAGTCAAAACTTGAGGCTTTATCAAGAAAGATTGTATCTTTTTCTTAGCACTAATTTTATCAGCATGCATAATAATCAGTAGCTTAATTCATGAAGTCACGACCTGTATGAAACAACTCTTCAAGTTTTGAGATCGTCATTTATCGGTTCAGATTGCTTACTTGATTAAAAAGGACTTTCTAAAGCACGTAATGTAGGCTATGGTTCATGGCTATGAAAGAAAGGAATTTCACAATCTCAAAAGGTGTTTGAGGGTTTCAAGAACCTAGGATCACCATCAATTACTCATCAATCTCTTTTCCTCACGTTGTCTTTGTAGAGATAGTGATATATAAC
Source organism: Populus nigra (assembly GCF_951802175.1). NCBI lineage: Eukaryota > Viridiplantae > Streptophyta > Magnoliopsida > Malpighiales > Salicaceae > Populus > Populus nigra. Next base: position 33,117,138 of record NC_084853.1, on the reverse strand, counting down.
CTTGTTAATCTCAAAAATCAACATTTGTTTAACATAGGTCATAACGCAAATCTAACTTTTCTTTGATGAATAGCCAATCTAAACTTTTGAGGATTATAGAGGCTTTACCATAGACACACCGAAAGACATCACACTTGAATTTTTTTCGGGTTAACTTTTGGCATTTGTTGTGTCTTTATCAATCTTTGGCTTTCTTCTTCTAGCCCTTTCTCAATTATTGGACTTTTGTTCTAAGCCTTCCCTTTATCCATCGACTCTAACATTGTCTTCGTCTTTTCTAGGAAAAGACTCTCATTGCCCCCAGTGTGGGGTGTGATCCTAGTCAGGGGTTTTTATGAAAAAAATATTCTATCAGCTCAAAATGGGACTGCAAGGGATATATATTTCAAGATTTGTGAAAGGATGAAACAAAAATGGCCTTTTCTCATTTCAAGCAAGGTCGGTTAGAACCGATAAATTTTGACCTCATCCAATGTAATGGTTGAGACTTGTAAGAATCATAATTCACGAGTCCATAACTACTGAATCCACTACGTGTCATTATGCATACTGCTAAAACTTAGCTATATGGTATGTGGTTCAATTTCATGTGTGAGCTCAAAAGTTTCTTGGTCACCTCATGTCATTTCAACAAGCATCGAGTCATTCAAAGCAAAATAATTTTAATCTTCAAGATTGACTAATCTTAAACGCATGTTGGAGCTTGATCAAAATATTTTGTAAATAACCTTTGAAAGAAACATCTCATGCGTTCAGAACAACAAAGGGACAAAGAAAAGACATGTTTCGTTAAAAGATGAGATGTGATCCCAAAATAGAATGCAGAATGACAAAACTCGTAACAAAAAGGATCGACAGTTTAACACTCTTCTTGGACCAGCTTTTCTGGCAATATCTGTGTTTTGCCAAGCATTTCGATCACTTGTCAATCTGAGGATGTTGAGGTGACAATATGGTCGATGACGTCATTTTGCACAAACTCAACTTGATTCTTGAAATTCTTGCAACTATTCAACTGAATGGCATAAAATCCCCCAATGATATTCATGTATCTTTTACTAAGGGATGAGGGCTCAAAGGCGCACTCAAAAGGAGTTGAGGGCTCAAAGGCGCACTCAAAATGGAGGTAGGGTTAGAAGACGCACTACCTAAGGGATGAGGGCTCAAAGGCGTACTCAAAATGAGTTGAGGGCTCAAAGGCGCACTCAAAAGGAGGTAGGGTTAGAAAACGCACTACCAAAGGGATGAGGGCTCAAAGGCGCACCCAAAAATAGAGGTGAGGGCTCAAAGGTGCACTCAAAAGGAGTTGAGGGCTCAAAGGCGCACTCAAAAGGAGGTAGGGTTAGAAAATGCACTACCTAAGGGATGAGGGCTCAAAGGTGTACTCAAAATGAGTTGAGGGCTCAAAGGCGCACTCAAAAGGAGTTGAGGGCTCAAAGGCGCACTCAAAAGGAGGTAGGGTTAGAAAACGCACTACCTAAGGGATGAGGGCTCAAAGGCGCACTCAAAATGGAGGTGAGGGCTCAAAGGCGCATTCAAAATGAGGTAAATTGGTGGAGTTAGGGCAATAAGTCCAGAGTCTAACAGATGCTGGTAGACAAACTCGAGTGGTCGAGGTATGTCAATCTTAGCAAAGACATTTGAGTAATTGATGCTACAGTGAGACCTGGTTGGACCACATAATTAAGGCTTCCCATCATCAGGGTCATCCTTTGATTCATCTCTCATTATTGTTCTAGAATTCTTGGTAGAATCTTCAATCATTCCCCTCTTCATAGCTTGTTCAATTCTTTCGACAATCCTCACAACATCATGTCAATCTTCCCATGTTGTTGTGGTTATTTGTGGATTGGTAGAAACTTTCCAACAGCTAGGTAATCTTAGTAACGCACAAAGACATGCAGCACCACCATTGCCAACATGTGGAATCATGCGTTGTCTCAACTGGAAGAGAAAATGATGAATCTGAAACCCTTTTGTCTCCTCTTCGATTCCTCACTGGCAGTACAACAAATAAACACCTATAGTGGGAATTCTGCTTTATTAAAGTTGCAATGCCTGCTCTTGTTTTTCTTAGAGCAGCATCCGATACTGCTGGACCGGAATGGTGTTCACAATAGAGATGTCTGGAAAAAAGGCCAATGCACCAGGAACAGAAAGCTAGCAGCTATTATGTGCTCTTGGAATATGTGAAGGCTTGGAGCGACTATCAGTGCAGTTGAACGAGAACAAGGGTTGTTGTCATTAATTGATGACTGAAGGCATTGCTGTCATTGTTCATGAAAAAAAAGGAGAGGTGCAACTTCAATGGAACGTGGGCAAGTAGTGTTCCCAGCAAGAGACTGTGCAAACGTTCCCTTTCCATTCTTGAAGCTCAACCCTTATTCAAACAGATTTATGAGTTGAGCTACTTCACCTTTACTGCTCTCAACTTCCTTTTGATAACGAGCCTCTAGCTAACCCCTGACTTGATTTTCCATCTTCATCAGTCCATTAGACCTCGGGTAGGGGAACGTATGTTTCAACCGTGTGCATGCTTGATAAATGAATGAAATGCATAAATGGATGTAAAATGCCATATGTTTTATGCATGTTTGTTATTTGTTTCAAGGTTTCCTTATAACGAGGAATAGGCCAGATCAGATTCTCTTAAGAAAGTTCTCACTGAGGACTCCAAACCTACAGGAACTTGAACCGATTTGGGGGAGAAATTTGATGCCATAAATCAGAATCAAAATAAGCATTTCTCATAACAAAAAGATGATGAAATTGCCTTTTATTAATTGATATTAAAAGTACAACAAGTCAATCTTTCCAAAACCTTGGACCGTCATATGCTGAGATCTCATTAATTCCATCTCTGATCAACCCAAAAAACTGATGGAATTCATTTCTGGTCATTGGCTCACCATCTGCTACTTGTTGGGCTAGGCCTCGTAATCCTAAAGCATAATTCTTGGCATCATCTGCTTGTACATGATAGCGGATAGCTTCAGAAGCCCAACGTTCTGCTTCTCTTTCTGCATTTTCTTTTTCTGATGATAAGGTTTGCTCAACAGAAAGCAAATGGTCGACATGCTCATCTAAATTGGCAATGACTAAATCTTGATTTTGATGTTGCTCTTGAAGTGATTCATTTTTCTCTTCCAATTTTAATACCATTTTCTCAGCTTTAGATGCTCTTCTCACCCATCTCTTCATGTTGACATCTTGCTTCCTCTTATCTTCTGACAAAAGTACATATTTTTCTTGTAATTGCTGGAACTGAAGTTGTTGATGTTGTAGCTGAGCTGACAAGTCATCCTTTTCTTGTTTTATGATAGCCAAAGTTGTCTCTCGAGTGGCTAGATTAGATTCTAACTTTCTTTTTTTAGCCCATAACTCTTCTACTTCAACATTCAAACTTAGGTTATAAGATTCTTGTTGGGCGCGGACTTCTTCATGTATGTCTTCAGCAGACTGAATCAAAGACCTGGGTGGCCCTTCAAAAGGAGGAACTTTGTACCCTTTCCCTCTCTTCTTTTGCCATATTGGATATCCTTCAGTTGTTTTTCCTTCTACTCTCTTAGCAGAAGTAACCCTACCAGGATGTTTCCATGCCTTCTTCACTGACTCCAATAATTTCTTCGAGGTCTTGAAATCTTCAAAAAATGTTCCCAGTTTGGTAGTCCTTGGAATAAACTGCTCAAATCCAAGCTGTCGTAAGACCATGTTGGGACAGTAACTAATACAGCAGTGGGCTCCTATCAACGGGACCTATGGGTACTCACCATAGTATGCCAGATAAGATTTGAAATAAGAGTATCGACTTCTCCAATGAAATGGAGATTTACTTAGACTCAAGAACATTGATTCCCATGTGGTTCTTCCTACTTCATGCAAGTGTTTTTCAGCAAAATTCTCCAGCTGAGAATAAAGATGCCATGGGGTACCAACCAAACCTGAAATCTTCCCCTCAATCATATGACTCGCAGTCCAGACAAACATCAACTGCAAGCAACATCTTAAACGACCCCTTCCAGCTTTTCTACAATAATTCAAGGATGAGAAAGTTTCTGCCAATATTGCTGTAGCCGGGTTAATTTTAAGGGTCACCACATTTTTGAATACATTAACAGCCTCAAAATCGATCATTCCTTCGGCAGATGGGAAAAGAACCAAACCATATATCCCTAAAGCCAAAATTCTCAATCGAATTTCATTGCTTTCATCATGTAATCTCCTCTTGAATATGGCCTCTAGTTCATTCCAAAACCAACCCTGGCTATTTCCTCGTTTAGTTGCATGTGATTTTGCTAGTTGACAGTTTGTTTGGGTAATCCAAGCAAAGTTAGAAAGTGCATGCTCTATAGGTGTGTAAAAGTACACCTTTTCTGACTTGGGACAATTTAGCAGGGATTCATACTCCTCGATAGTAGGAGTCATATCCACAGTATCAAATGTGAAGCACCGATATTCTGGATCCCAAAACCCTATCATGGCCTCAAAACAAGCATGTTGGACCCTAATTTTTAGTAATTGTGACAGATCCCCATATTGTTTCTGGAAAGTGATTTGATCATGAGAGGATAACTTTTCCCAGCAGTCTAGCAGTTGTCCTGTACCAAGTGGTCTGTCATCTAATTTAACATGTGCTGGTAATTGAGACTCAAATTCTGATGGCAAACAATCCCCTTCATCATATTGGCTCAATTCTGATCTGGTCAAAAATTCCTCAATAGTAATGGGTTTTTCCATCTCACACTTCCTGTAAGGATCGGTGGAGAGTAAATGAGCATATGAAATGTATATGAACATGTATGTTTATGCATTGACATTTGTTCGTGTCCTAATGGGTATATCCTACTTCATAGGATCTAGCTCATAAGGTTTGGCTCAGTTTAGTCTATCCTTAAAGATATTTTTTGGTTCTTAGATTGCCCGAATTACTCGTGAAGTAATCGGCCTCTTAACCTTATACAACATGAGTAGGGGAGAAAAACTCCACAATACTAGTTGCATAGGGTGAGTTACAATCCAAGCGAAAGTCCAAATGAGCATCAGTGGACATAAGTCACACTTGCCACTTGAATCTCTCTTTTCTAACCTTAAACAGGACGAGCTCGAGTCCAAAGCTTTTATGGGTTCACCGTGAAGTGTGTGAATACACAAATAAATAATATGTATGCATGTGACGATATGAAAAATTGAAAAGAATCATAGTAAATATTGCATAAAATAAATAATGCAAACAAAATAAATGCTTAAAAATAAATAGCAATAAGAAAGAGCAAATGAAAAGCAAACACAAGCAGTTGGCTCAACCCTAAGTCCCCAGTGGAGTCGCCATTCTGTCGATACACGACGTCGGGTGACGGCTCCCTTTTTTTTTGTTTATTTAACAAAAAAGGTTTTTTTCTCGATTGGGGGAAACAAAGATTTTAATGGAGTCGCCATCTAGTAATTTGAGGGAACTAGAAATCCCAAATTAGACACTGGTCCCAGAGATTCGGGTACGGGGTTAGTTATGATTAAGGGAAGGTAGACACCACCCTTAAAACATCTTTTCAAAAGAAAGGTTACCCTTACTTGTGTGTTTTTTTATTTGATTCAAATGCGATTATATTTTGGGTTTATTTGTAATTATTTTTAAATGATTTACGTCGGTCCCTAAAAATAGGAGACACGTAAAAAATAACATCAGTCCCTAAAAATTAGGAGACTCGTCTAAAATATTGACGTTTGTCCCTAAAAAGGAGAATTACGTCTGGGTTACCAAAAGAAATAATGGATATAATCCATTATATTTTGGGTTTATTCGCAACTTGTTTTTTTTTAAATGGTTAACGTCGGTCCCTAAAAATAGGAGACGCGTTAAAAATGACATCAGTCCCTAAAAATTAGGAGACTTGTCGACTTTGGTTTTTGTATTTTTTTTACAACATGCAAGAAAATTTACAAGCATTTATATATAAAAAATATCAAAAATACCAGTTGAAACCCAAAAATTACCTGAGTGTCACTGTATAGGTTAAATATTAAAATACCCTCGAAGTTCTCTGAAAATTACGAAAATGCCACTGGCGGCTCTTGTGGCACACGCGCGGCTACTGTTGGCGGAGGGGAGATTTTCCGGCAAGATTTATGGCCAATCGATGGTCGATCCTAGTAGATCTGATGTCGAGGGTTCTGATGGCGGTGGTCTCGACGGCCGTTGATGGCTGACGAGGGAGAATCGTCGGTTTGAAGCTTCGGTGGCCGCCGACAATCGCGGCCTTTTTCCGGCCAGATGAGGCGGATAAAAAGCTGAAAACCACCGGGGTTTTTCTTTACAGCAGGGGAGAAACCTTTCTGTGGTGGTGCGAAGGCAGGAGGCGACCGGAGATGGGAGATCGGGGGAGAGAGAGAGAGTCGCCGGCGAGAGAGGCTCTGAGATGTGCTACGGTGTAAACGCGCGCACGTTTCACCGGTGCAGCTGAAGGCTGTGAACCGTTGGATCTCCTTTGAACTGATCCTACGGCTGCGATTGGCTGGATCTGCAAGTTGATCGGACGGTCCAGATGAGAGGAGCCTTGATCTGGTGAGGCGCGGTGCACCGAAAGCTCGGTACACCGGATGACGTGGCGCAACGGGATCAAATCTTGGAATATTTCAAAGGATGAGATGTGTCGGGATATATTTGGTATTTTTTAAATTGTTTTTTTTTTAAAACAATATCCTACTTTCGTGAAGAAAAACTAAAAAAAATATAACAGTAATCTTTTTTTTTTCTTTCTTTCTTTTTCTCTCTTTTTTTTTTCTCCTCCCTTCCTCTGGCGAACTATCACTGGCTATTCATAGCCAATGACGGGAGACATGCAAATCTTCAAATCTAACTTTTTAAATCACCGTTTGCTTTCAGCATTTGTTTAATCGCCGTTTGCTTTCGGCGCAACGCGTTGCGCCGTTTGACAATTTATTTTATTTTTTTTTATTATGTATAATAATATATATTTATATAAGTAAAATTAAAAACTCTATTTAGTATTAGAAAAAACCTGATTCAACCACTAAAAATCCATTTTAATGACCGAAAATTATTTTAAACACTGGGAAAAAAACTTTTGATGGGTATCAACCCGGTGAACCGGGTTTTGGTCGAAAATGATGGTTTTCGACCCGAAACAGCTCGAAACTCATTTTTTTACCCTGGTCGACATGGTTTGACCCGTATTGACCCGGTGGACTCGGTTTTGGTTGGAAATGACGGTTTTGACTCGAAACAGCCCGAAATTCATTTTTTACCCTAGTCGACATGGTTTGACCCGTATTGACCCGATGGACTCGGTTTTGGTAAAAAATGATGGTTTTGACCCGAAACGGCCCGAAACTCATTTTTTACCCTGGTCGACATGGTTTGACCCGTATTGACCCGGTGGACTCGATTTTGACCAAAAATGACGGTTTTGACCCAAAACGGTCCGAAACTCATTTTTTACCCTGGTCGACATGGTTTGACCCGTATTGACCCGGTGGACTCAGTTTTGATGGAAAAATGCGGTTGACTTGAGAAAAGTATATTTTTGAATTTTTAAACTTTTTTCTTAATTTTTTTGGATTTTTATAAATAATAATAGAAATAAAATAACATTCGAGAAAATCTTGGTGGATCCAAAATTGGGTTACAACACCTTTGACCATCTTCTTGCTTGCTAGCATCTTCAGACTTGTGAAATTCAGATGTCCAAGCCTCAGGTGCCAAAGCCATTCTTCACTGTTGGTGATGGCACTCAAACACCTTGCTGCATCATACTGGATGTTCAAAGGAAACATCCTATTCTTGGACATTTTCACATAGGCCATTAATCTCAAATTGTTGTCTCTAATTATCAGATGACAATTCTTCGAGTAAAAAGTATATTCTCTCTCCAAAAGTTGACCTAAGCTGATCAGGTTCTGCTTTATGGCTGGGACATAATAGAGATTGGCGATGTGGCTGGAATCGCTGTTCTTCAACTTGACTGGGATGCTGCCTTTACCTTTGAATGGAACCTTTGTGGTATCTCCAAAAGTAACTAGACCTTGCTTGGTCTCATCTAGATCACTAAATAACTCTCGGTAGCCGCACATGTGATTGCTGGCTCCAGTATTTACATACCATATATTTTCCTGTTTCTCGCCAAGTTCTTGTTGGACAAGAAATGCAGCTTCTTCTCTGTCATCCTTCTCTGCATAGTTGGCTTGCTCACGTATCTCCAATGGAGCTTTCCTTCTGCATTCAGTGCTATAGTGCCCAAATTGATTGCAACTATAACATTGGATATTCCTCTTGTCACGGTTATTATAACCGCCTCCTCTTCCTCTAGGAGTGAATGCTTGTTGTCCTCTACCTCCTCTAGTGGTGTTTCTACCACCTCTTCCTTGGAATCTCTGGAATCCTCCTCTGGATTGTTGACTTCCTGCTTGAGTGGTATATCCACTTGTTGAAGTCTCCCCTTGCTCATATCTATCCTTGAGAGACAGCTTTGCTTGTAAGGCATGCTCGATGGCCTTATCTCCATTTTGCTTTACAATCTTCTGCTCATGAGCTTGCAAAGAACTCATAAGCTCATCAACTGTCAACTTGTCCACTTCCTTGGACTCTTCAATAGCGACAACAACAAAATCAAATTTTGGATCTAGGGATCTCAAAATTTTCTCTGTAATTCGGGAATCAACGATGGCTTCTCCATTTCTCCTCATCTGATTGACTATCACCATAATTCTTGTGTGATAATCAGAAATAGACTCTGAGGACTTCATTTGTAATAACTCAAATTCACCTCGCAAAGATTGAAGACGAATCTTTTTGATTCTGTCAGCACCTTTGTATTTTTGTTGGAGAGCCTCCCATATATCATGTGATGTTTCAGCGGAAGCTATGATCTCAAATGTATCTTCATCAAGACCTTGGTAGATGATGGTCTTTGCTTTGTTGTCCTTCTTTTTGTTGACTTTCAGGGCTTGCTTCTGTGCCTCTTGTAAAACATCTTCTTCTTCTTTGGACTCTGGTTCATCATAAACATAGTGTACAATCTCCAAACACTCTTGTGAACCAAGGAATGCCTTTAATCTGATGCACCAACTATCATAGTTGTCTTTGGTCAGCTTCGGGATGAGTGTTTGTGTACTTTCTGTAGTCATTTTGCTCTTGGAATGACTATATCTCCTTCTGGGAGTTGAATTTGGCAAAACAGACACTGTAGATCGATCCGGAATGGTCGAAATAGTCGGGAACCGGTCTGACTTTGTAGAAATCAGGTCCGAAAATGGGTGAACCGGTCAAAAAACCAATTCTGGGCGTCGGGCGGTTCGCTGGGTTGAACCGGGAATATTCTGTGGAATATTCTATCGACTCGGCTTCGGCTAAGAGCGGCTCGGCTTGACAAGGGAATATTCTCGGGAATATTCTTCGGCTCGGCTGGGGCTCGGCTTGAGGCTCTGCTTAAACGGCTCAAATATGGCGCGCGTGTGGCTCAGTCGTCGTCTACCTCGGGGCGCGTGGGCTGCGCGTGGGCAAACAGTGCAGAATCTTCAGGCGGCGCGTGTGGCTCACCCCGGTGTCCGATTGAGCTGATTTTTGCGGCAGTGAGTTCGTATGGATGAGCTCTACACGATGGAATGATCAAAACTTGTTTTTGACAACTTTGAAAATTCAGCTATCCTAGAAAATACTTCTGTTTTCTGACGAACGGGGCTCTGATACCAATTGTTGGTGGGAGGAACCACTGGTGGTGGCTTTGAAACACTCAGAGGGGATAAAACACAAAGTTTTATTTCAAAAACAAAAGCTTACAAACACAAAAAGCTTACAATACACGCCCTCTCTCTTTCTCTCTTTCTTTCTAGTGTTCCTCTCTACTCTCTCCACACTCTCCCACTCAAAATAACATAAGCTTAGCTAGCTATTTATACACAAATTCAAAACAAGAAAATTCAACCTTCAAGTGTGAAGGCGGCTGTGGACGGTGGTGTGAAGGCGGCTGACGGCTGCGGCTGGTGGCTGGCGTCTGGTCGGTCATAGCTGGTGGCTGGCTGGCCGGTGGTTGCCTTCCTTGACCTTCTAGATTGAGTTTAGTATTCAACAGATATCAGCTGCGTTGAACTAGATTTTGAGGAAATGCAGAAATTGAATTAGGGAACTTGGTGGCCATAGATGATGATGATGATGAAACAATCTGAATGAACACTTCCTTTACTAGTTGTTGTTGCTTTACTACGAGTGGAAGCTGCAACTGCAAATTGTTGCTGCTTTTAAAGCTGAAGGATTTGTTGATTCTGCTGTTACTGCTGCAATAGCTTCGCGTTAATTCAATGGGAAGATGGAAGTGAGCCCATATAAAATATTACTATGATCATCAGGGGGCAGGTCTTGCTGAAGCAAAATCTGCAAAGACAAATAAAAAAAAAAGATTATTAGCATCGTTTGATCCTTGGAGATTTGTGCCGGATGGGACCAAGGAGAAGTTTGATGACAATGGATCTGATGCAATTGGAATTAAGGGTCACAGCTCTGCTCCAGTCGACATTGATGGTCATAAATATGATGCTATTGACATTGATAAAGATTGGTTGGTGATGAAAAGGACATTGAAATAGCTGCAGTGATGGTTTGGTCTCCAATAAAGAAGATCCCTTGATGGAACAGTCCACCATGGGAGCAGACTTGGCCAATCACTTCAGACCTACAATGAGCTTTGGAAGGTTCGATACCACCTAGCAGTGAACAAGCCACACGCATAATCGGATATATATAGAGATAGCAAGAATAGGGTGGGCACCTTCCTTCTCATTTTTAAAAATTGCAGTTGTAATAAAACAAAAAAATAAATGGAGACATGCATACCTGGACTGCTGGTGGAGGCTGTGTTGAAGGAACCAGGATTATTAAAACAACACAGAACGACCGCAACTTATTGAATGGAAATAATATGGCTGATTCCTTTGAGGAGTAGCAACCTGTTGATGCTAAAGAAGAAGAGAATGACGAACGCCTCCTAAGATTGATTGCCTGGACTTTCTGTAAAAAAAATAGAAGGGACAGTATGGTTTTTATAGCCGCTTACTCTGATGAGAGTACTCTTGCTTAATTAACATAATCAAAAGCCAGCGAACTTTTCCTGGTTGAAGAAAATTTTCCTAGTTCAATTAAGCGAAGTCGGCTAACAGTACTGGAAATTCTTTTGCTCTCTTAATAATTCATTCACGTTGGACAATTCATTCAGGAAGCAAAGGATGCACATGGTAAAGCCAAAAGAAAAGGAAACAACAAATTTCCTATACTGTTAAAAACGAAAGAACATTTGAACGGGAAGAAAGAAAATAATTCATCAACCAATATGAGTGCGCACATATATCAAGAGAAGGAAGAGAAAATGAATGAAAATCTTTAATATTTCATAGCTCATTAACCACTAGCTGGAATCACCAACGGATTGCGTCGTTGGATTCAGAACAATGAGATCTTCAAAACAAGATGTTACAGTGACCACTTCCGAAGAAAAAAATTCCTGCAAGCCGGTCAAAGTTTGGTTGCTATTCGGGTATAAAGATAAATTTTGTTTGGTCCTCAAATACACAAATGTTTCAAATGAGGTATTGAACTTAGATATTCAATCAAAATTTATGGATCCATAAATTTCCAATTTTGACTATCATATTTTATTTCACAATCAGATTTATCTATTTATAATGAAAATCTAATATGATCAAATCAAATTCTAGTCGAAAATATAAAACTCTCTCAACCATATTTTTCGAAACATGCCCACTTGTTTCAAAAGTAAATGAACTTGTCTCGAGGGGGCATCTGTAGAAACACAAATTTTCTACCAATCAAATTTCACCATGTGTTATTTTATTCTTTAAAAGAAAGGATAAAATTAAATTAAAATAAATGACATGGAAAATAAATGAGCCTTCATATATTTCTTGGCCAATGAAAAGTTGACACTTGGGATGAGATATTCAAGATATCTTATCATAAATACAAGATCCCATTAGATATCTTGTCATAAATGCAAGATCCCGTCAATAAATATCAACCAATAAAATTATGTCATGTGGCATTGGAAAAGGACCTGAAAGCCCCTACAGATATCTATAAATAGAGGGCCTTAACCTAAAGAGAGGGGGATTCCGGGAGATACAAATTTCCTTCAAGACAAGCTCTTCAAGCAAGGAAGCTCTCTCTCTCTCTCTCTTCAAGCAAGGAAGCTCTCTCTCAAAGAGTTCTCAAGCCTCCTTCATCTACGCTTGAAGTCTACAAAGAAGGAAGCTCTGTTGGATCAAGCCAAAACGCCCTATAAGAGTTCTTCAACAACACTTTGAAGACAAATCAAGTGCATAAAATTATGTCTACAACAGGGTCATCCTGATGCCCCTCTGATTCTTTCCTCTCTAAATGGGCCGACGCTGCAGGTTGGTGGGAGGTAGTGTCCATTAGTGGGTCCCCTTCATTTTCGTTCCCATATAGTGAGCCATACTCTCCCCCCTGCATAGGGAACGGGTCTACTCTTGCTTTTTGTCTTGTACGAGGCATCCTGCAACATGTTTCCAAATTCACATCAGTATTTCAATCCCTGAAACTTCAACCAATGGCTCTGATACAAACTGTAACAGCCTCAAAAGTTAAATCAATTTATCCGTTTAACTTCCACATAAAGGGTAAATGGAGCATAATGTTTTTTATTCAGATCACCGAAATTACTAACGAAATTTCGACAAAGTGTCCCTTATACCGGGAGGTCCCAAGTTATCGATAATTTACCCTGCACACAATTATAATCACATCCCACCCATAATCACATTCATAATTGGTACAAATCAACCATTTAATTCATTCGAGAATAAACTCAGGACAAATCTTCATACTCAATCTCCATCTCATATCACATGCATAAGTTAGTATTTAAGAGAACCATCCAAGCACTAAAATTTCATATATAAGCACAACACAGTTTAGCATTCTGAACATAAGCTAGTACACTATAATTTCCCAAAGCATAGAGTAATACATTAATATTCCAAAAACAAAATAATATAAGGAGTATACTATTCTATTCAGGTTACATGTTTACAGCATAACAAAATTACATGAATAATCCCTAAGTTCCTAACTTATACAAAAAGGGATCAAGGAACCTAAATTCTACTCTTGACGTGAATGAGAGGGACCTGTAAAACATAAATTTTCTATATAATTAAAAATAACTAAAATACAAACAATTCATGGGAGAAAATTTATACAGCTCATCTACCTACTTAAGTCATATGAAATTGAACACACCACCACCAACCCCTTTTAAGGATTATCCAATTTATTTTCTTTAACTACTTATCCCCACATTAGGAAGACTACTGTCGACACTAATGACCTCCATCAGTGTCTTTAGTTTCCCGTCCTAGGGTCAACTAATCAAATTCATGAAAATGTCGACACTAACACAACCGTTGGTGTCATTAACTACTTTTAAGGATTAATCAATGTTCTATGTTACCTTGGGAGGCCCTCGGGTATGCTGATGTCAAGGATTCTTGACATCATTAGCTTTCACCTCGGAAAGCTAATCAAGTCTATAAATTTTGCCGATATCGACGTCACTCGCCAATATCATTAACTATTCTAAACCCGAATAGTTAATCAAATTTTATATTTCTCCTCCCACATACCGGTAATGCCGATGTAACCAACTTGGCTAACATCAATAGCCTCCCATATCTGGGACAGGCTAATCAAATTCGAGAAACAGTGATTCCCAAAATTCATTGTTACTATTCATTTCCTCCAAAAGAACCCATAAATTAAATCTAGTTCTCCATTTATATTTTCCCGTCATTTAACCTTTCCTTTCCCCCTTTTCTTTTCCTAATCAATAAGCACCAAATTTTTTAGTTCAATAGTTAGTTAAAATAATTATTAATTAGAGCAAATATAGGTACGGAGTACCTACCTACTGTAGACGCTCGACTTGCGTTCCCTTGTTGTCGCTGCACTCCTCCCACGGTTCCTCCTGAAATCATAAACACCCATCATTATTCCATATTAGTCCACATATCAAAACACAACAACAACAATGGCAATAATATACATTTCTCTTTTACCAATCTTTTCTTTCTCACTTACATTCCTCATTATTATCCTTTAACATTTTCAGCTCATTAGTAGTCCAAGTGGATATCATGGAATTCAATTTTGATCATAGTTTATTCCTTTTTAAAGATCAAGACACAATGTTACACACTTTACAAAGGGCAAGAAAACAAATTCTACCTTTAATATGGCTAAATTTCATCATTGTATCAACTTGGCCGAATCTACCAACAAAGGTGGCAGCTTGACCTCTCCTCATATTTTTATTTGTATATAGAGTTTCAGGACTCCAAATTTAGCGGGGTTAGACTCGTTGGAAAGCTAACACTCCTAGCTACAACTTCTATGAAGGGACCCTCCCTGGATTCTATCATCTTCAGGTCCAAATTCCCTTAGGAACTAGGGCAATGAACCTGCCATGTTTTGTCAATGGAGAAGGTATCTCCAATTTATCTTCAATCCCTACTTCCTCATTATATACAGCCATGTCTTTCCTTTATTAATGGCAACCCATCTCATTTATGTCCTCCCAAAGTCATTTATACCAAGTTAATTAATTAAGCAATCATAAGTTCTCCTCCCCTCTTTTCTTCCCTTCTAGTGGCCGGTCACCCTGCATCTGCTCTCTCTCTATTTTTTTTTATTCCTTGCATCCCTCCACATTCAAGACCATTTCTATCACTAAAATATGTATCAAGAATTACTTAATCCACCAGAATTTCTCTTCCCTCCCTACATTGTCTCTTAGCCGAAATATGCCCAAGGAAACCAAGAGTTCCGTTCCTCTCTTTTATGCACTCATTTCATTTTTTTTCTAAGGCACTTAGACTATTCTAGTCCACTTAATTTCAATCATTTCTGCATTTTCCCAAAATTTTATGTTCAAGAACCCTAATTCCCAATTCAAGAAAATTATGAACTTCTAATCAAATTGAAGTTAATTTCATATAAATTGGGATTAGAACTCTTTACTTGGATGAAATCTAAACTTTACTTCACAAACTTTAAAAGAATCTTAGCCTTCTTCTTCTTGCATATAGCCAGCCACTCTTCCCCCTCTTTTCTTGATGTTTTCAGTCGGCCATGGGTGAGAGAAGGAATGGGTATTGATAGTCCCATTTCTTTTTAATTCCATTTTGGCCCTATCTTTCTCCCTTTTTCTTAATTAAGCCTTTTTCTTTTTGTTCTCCTTAACTAATAAATTTTTCATCATCATCATTATTTTCTGTAGTTACATTATTTCTATATTTTAATAAAATTTAAATTATTATAAATCCCCCCCTTTTTTTGGTATAATTTATTCTCGGGTTTCACATGGTTGGTCTATTGGGGTACGACAGATGGCAGAACATGGGTGTTGTTTGGGCCGGTTGGTAAAGTGGTAGGTTGAAAGAATTGGGGAGGATTCAAGGGTGGAAGGTGTGTAGGCTGTGTGGAGGGTACTAGGGTACGTGTTATCTATTTAGAGTTCGTAAAAAGAAAGAAATTTTCATGAAAACGAACATGATGGGAGATATAAATATGATGAGAAGCTAAATCAAGACAACGATAACCAAGATGAGATGAGTTATATCTTAAGAACACACATGGTATAGGTACATTCTATAATACTCAAAAAGGGTTATTGGTGTGAAATCCATAGATCAAATTGCTATGTAAACTTCTGAAAATTAGTTTGACAAGGGAGATTGTCTCTTGTCTAGATCTCTTAATAAATTACTCATTCACTATAAGAAAGACATCTCATCAAACAACTGAAACCCAAATTTCACCAAACTTAGGTTAACTTTGTACTTTCCTATGATACAATCTGGGTCATTGTGGATCGACTAAGTCTGCCCTTTTCCTACCTGTCGCATGTACCCCGCACGGCATCGATGGTGATTTTTTGTTCGTTTGCTTGATTTGGGAGTTGCCACCTAGTATTTGATTAAAGGTTACTAGGAAACCCAAATGTACTGGTCTTTGTCAGAGATTCACGGATAAGGGACTGGTTGTGGCTAGGGAAGGTATTAGCACCCCTAGTGCACCCTACCTGAGGTAAGTTGCTTCATGATTTTGATGTGAATTAAAATTTTGAAATAGTAGCGAAATTCTTAAGGCTTTAATAAATCAGTTATTAAATCCTAAAATATATATAGAAACATGTTCTTACATTTTCACGAGAAGTACAACATGATTTTATTTGTCCTTAAAATACTTAACCATATACAAATTAAAACACTTAATTCTTTTTTTTCTTTCTTTTTATATAGTTTTTGTTTTTTATAATTTTAACATTAAAAGAAAACATACATAAAAAAATTACAAACACACACACATCACCTTTTAGTATGTTTACTCACACACTCACACTTCCATATTCATTACAAAATATCCATAATTCAAAATAACCCTAACAAACATATTAAACAAAAATTTACATCAAGCAGATAATTTACAAATAGACCCCTCAAAACTCGGGAATATTGTTGGGGACATCAATGAAGCTTCTAGGGTTACGGAACAGTGGCGGCGTGTCTTCTCCACATGCCACCACCAGAAAATTCAAGCAAACAGGCGATCTAGAATGGTTTCCTCCCCTCTTCCCTTCCCTGTTGGCGGTGAAGGCAACGTCACCTACAAAGCCAAGAAAACACAACAATTATTTTTATTTTATTTTTTCTCCTTAGATCTGGTTCTTCTGGGTCTGATTCTCGATTTGTTGTTCTTTCCTTCTTTAGGTGGCAGATTTTTCGTGGTGCGTGAAGGGACTCCCCGGCGACTCGCATGGTTGGAGGCTCGCTGGATTTGGTAGATCGTCGACCCCTCTTTCTTTCTTTGTCAACGGTGAGGCAAGCACAGGTCTAAGGAGCGGGAACAAACCACATTAAGCTCAACCCCTTCTCTATTTCTCTTTTGGCCGGCGTTGAGGCAAGCAGAGGACTGCTGGTGTCTGTGATGCTGCTTGTGGTCAGTTGCAGAAGATGAAAAAGACCAGGGGATGTCTTAGTTGGTCTGTGGTTGTAGCTGTTAAGGAGACCGAAGGAGAAGAAGATGGTGTTGAGGGGAAGGCTTCGGTGCTAAAGGTTGAAGACGAGAGGCAATGTGGGAAAAAGAGGTGAGCCACCTCTTTGTAAGGCTGAATTAACAGCTATTTCGGGGTTGGTCTAGTGAGGTGGAGAGTTGTTTGGGGGAGGGAAAATGGGGACAGTTGTTATGGAGAGGGAGAGTGGCGGCTGCCTCTTGGTTGGGAGAGAAGACCGTGAGTTTGTGTTCAGCTGAAGAGGGAAGGTCATGCTTGTGGGGGCTGAGGGAGGAGAAGAAGATAGGGAAAAAGCCAGGGGAGGGGGCTTGAGTGGCTGGTTTAAGAGGGAGCGTGGGGTTCTCTAGTTTTCTTTTGGTAAAAGAGAAGGGGAGGGTGGCGACTGTTTGGGAGAGATAACTTTAGGTTTATGTTTTTTTTTTGTTACCTTGATTTTCTCTTTTAAAAAATTGCTCCCCTTTGTCAATTTTCTCCCCCCTCTTTATGTGTATTGTGACCTGTAACATCCCCATATCCGAGATAAAGCAACGATCTCATGTTAACTGATAAATGTAGTGATAATTTTTTTTTAATATCTATTCATGGTGTTTGTATTAAAGTCTACCAAAATTTCAACGAAGTCTCCCCTATACCGGGAGATCCCAAGTTATCAACATACGACCTGTTTACACTTCTAATATACCGCATCTCCTAACTCAATTCAACCCAATCATCCTGGGTCTCAATCCCACAAACATCATCATTCATATCAACCACAATGTTTATGATATACATTGTACAACAATTATCATTATGGATGGATAAAGATATAAACATGCATACATGGAACATGGTTATACAAGGTACATAATTAAATTCATCTATTCCAGTTTAAACATCAATTATACAAATTGAGTTATAAAAAAGTTGCAATATTACCAAAATACAAGGGTATACTCCCTAGGACCTAAATTACAAAAAGTGAACCTAAGCTAGAATCTACTCTTGTCGTGCATGTGATGGTTCTGAAAACAAAATACATATTATTGAAATATGAATATCACAATTATAAAGCAATACAAATATCCAGCAATTTAAAAAAAAACAAACATGCTTTCATATTTTATTCACTTCTCTCTTTTGGTTGTCATTGGAAATTCTTTCTCCTTCAACTACTAAAAACCAAATCCTCTTCCATTATCAACCTCCATTCAAGATCTTATAAGACCATCCAGGATTATTTTCGCTTAATCCTAACATACACTAAATGTATGCTAGTTCATGCCCCAAATCACACTTCTCATATTTCCTTTGTCAACGATAATTTCATCACTTGGCAAATCACACAACAACCGTTCACCTTGAATACACATACATTCAGAATACTATCGAAAATATTGACATCATTACACAAACTTTCCTCCTTTCTCCTAATATCCAATGTTCGGTAATTTACATCTCACATTAATAACATATTAAATCATAGAATTTAACTAGAAAGTATAGGTGTGGATCACCTACGTGCAATAGAAGCTCTACTCGTGCTCCCCTGCTGCTGTTGTTGCACCACGCATGTGGTCCCTCCTGCAAATCACTGGTTTATCTCATAAATTTTCCTCACTCAAGGATATGTTTTATAATAAACATATCAACAACCAAGAACCCTAATCTATAATTCACATCAAGGCATCAATTCATTATCGAATTTGAAATAACTTATAAGATCATGTTTAGAACACCTTACTCAATATGAATTAAGGTTTTGATCTTCAACCAGTTGAAGATTTTCAACTCCCTCCTTCATTATCTAATGACAGCCAGCCCTCCATCTTCTCTTCTTCTTCAATTTTCTTATTAATCCCTTGCCCATAACTGTTTATTCCATCTATAAACCCTTAATCTTGGATGGGTTCTTGAAATTTTTTTGTTTCTCTCTTGATTTTGCAAGAATGGATACAAAAACTCCCTCTTTTGTTTCCTTACGATTGCTGCAGATTTTTGGTGAGAAAAGGAGTATTTATGCTCTATAATTTTTCTTATTTGCATTTAGGCCCCCACATCTTCTTCTTGTTCTTCTTCTTATTTTCTTCTTATAATTAAATTATACCTCTTTTCATTTCTTATAATTTCACCCCACAACTTTTAGTTTAGTTTATTTTTTTTAATTTAATCCAACCCTCAACATGTTTGGGTTGATTTATAACGTCTTAAAATATTTCGTCCAGAAAATTTTATCCAAAAATTTCTGAATTCCCATTTTTATTTAACCATATGCATGAATTTCTTCACTTTTATTTCTCATTTAGTTAGTTTGCAATCTAAGCAACCTTTATTTTTCCCTAGGGTTTACATTCTCCCCTCCTAATGGAAATTTCATCCTCGAAATTTAAGTTATGTACCTATGTTGAAGAATAAATGTGGGAACTTTTGCTTCATCTCGGACTCTCTTTCCCATGTTTCTTCTTCTATTTGAGAGTTTCTCCACAATACTCTTACCAGGGAAACTCTCTTATTCCTCAACACCCTCAAATCTCAATCCAAGATCTTGACAGGTTTAACTTCCATGGTTAGATCCCCTTTAATCTTCATAGGAACGTGTGGCAATACCTGTGAGGGGTCTATCTTGGCCTTTCGCAGCAATGACACATGGAACACATTGTGAATCTTATCCAAATATGCAAGCAACTCTATACGATAAGCAACTGGTCCAATTCTTTCCTTAATCTTGAAAGGGCCAATATATCTCGGAGCTAATTTCCCTTTTACTCCAAATCGAATGATGTTTTTCCAAGGCACCACCTTCAAAAATACCTTATCCCCCGCTTGGAATTCTAAAGGCCTTCTTCGGTTATTTGCATAACTTCTTCTTCTTCTTTTTTTCTATTTTTTTTGTCTATCCTGGGCTTCCTTCATCCTCTTTTTGATTACCCTTATCTTTTCAGTTGTTAGTTGCACCATTTCAGGTCCCAAAAGGTTCCTTTTTTCCTACTTCCTCCTAATATATTGGGGTACGACATTTCCTCCCATACAATGCTTCATATGGAGCCATACCAATATAGCTTGATGGCTATTATTATAAGTAAACTCTACCAATGGCAAGATCTCATCCCAGTTCCCTCCGAACTCCAGCACATAGGACCCAAGGAGATCCTCAAGAGTTTGAATGGTCCTTTCAGATTGACCATCCGCCTAAGGATGAAATGTTATACTTACATTCAACTTTATCCCCAATGCTCGTTGTAAGCTAGGCCATAATCTCGATGTGAACCTTGGATCCCAATCTGATATAATCGACACTGGCACTCCATAAAGTTTTTTTACTACATTTACATATAATTTTGTTAGCTTATCAATCGAATCAATCATTTTCATAGGCAAAAACAAAACAGATTTTGTCAGTCGATCCACAACCACCCATATGGCATCATTTCCCTTCCTTCCTCTGGGTAATCCCGTCACAAAATCATAGAAATATCATCCCATTTCCATTCTGGAATCAACAATAACTGTAAATCCCCTGCAAGTCTCTGGTGTTCTATCTTTGCTTGTTAACAAATCCGACAGTTCGACACAAATTCTGTTATTTCCCTCTTCATATTTGGCCACCAGTAGTATTTCTTTAAATCTTTATACATCTTCGTGCTTCCAGAATAAGTAGCAAATCGGGATTCATGAGTTTCTCTCAATACTTCTTCCTTTAAAGTCTTATGACCAGGCAAAAAAATTCACCTACCCATAGCTATTAGCCCACCAGATAACATTTGGAATGCGATTCTGGCCGATTTTGTTTCACCCTCCAGTGATGTTAGGGTTTCAGCAAAGCGGAGGACCAAACCTAAGCAGAGGAACTCCCACTCCTCCGCCTCTCCTAGCGATTGCACTGAAGGTTCTTCTAAGAATCCCCGAACTAATCTTGCTCCAAAAGAGTGTTTTGTTGGGTTTCATCAGGGCTCTCCTCATTCGGGTCCAGGCAATCCGACCCGAGGTTCCTCTCCTGTTCTCTCTTCTCAACAGTCTTCGGGTCAAGATTGCTCCTCTTCTACACCTCCTAGTGGTGGCCCCTCTACTGATGATCGTTCTAGGGCTCCGGCCACGCCATCATCGGCAGCTCATAGCGGCCCTGCATCAGTTATTCAACCAGGTAACCCAATCCCATCTCTTCCACCACTTGTCCATTTCCCTGAGTTTGCGCAATTGGAATCCTG
The DNA here is from genome assembly GCF_951802175.1 of Populus nigra. Lineage (NCBI taxonomy): Eukaryota > Viridiplantae > Streptophyta > Magnoliopsida > Malpighiales > Salicaceae > Populus > Populus nigra. The sequence goes on along the minus strand of NC_084853.1, from coordinate 33,095,840 downwards.
TCATCTAAATGAGGTTGACCTAGGAGCAGCCATGCCCATGCTGCGGTTTTGTTTAATTGGATATGTAGCAGGGAAATTCCCTGGTTATGCGTCTCTTTTACATTTCATTAGTAAACACTGGCAACATACAGCCCGTTTCACTATGCACGATTCAGGATGGTTAATATTTGCTTTTAATTCAGAATTAGAAATGCTTGAAACCTTGAGTGCCGGCCCCTACTTTGTTTTTGGCCGACCACTAATTTTTAAAATCATGCCCGAGTTCTTTGACTTCCAAGCCAATGACATGACAAAGCTGCCAACTTGGGTGAAACTTCCCAACTTGCCTTTAAGATGCTGGATTCCTCTGTGTCTTTCGAAAATTGGCATCATGATTGGGAAGCCAATCCACTTTGACATCCCTACAGCAACTATGTCCAGGCTCTCCTATGCTAGGATACTGGTTGAAGTGGATTTGTTGCAGGAACTCCCAAATGCTATCTAGGTTATGTTGCCCAACGGAACCCCTCTCTCCCAACAGGTCACCTATGAATCCCTTCCCAGGTTTTGCAAAAGGTGTCGGGTTGTAGGCCATTCTGCCAATACATGCAACAGAGGTCCCATGCAGAAAAAACGTCCTCATACAGCTGTTGTTTCTGAGGATGCTGATGTTGTTGGGAAACAACAATCTGATAGTGTAGACCCTCTTGCACCGCCTACTACTGCTGATGTTGTTGATCCTATGAAAGGCCACTCTGAACGTAAAAGATCAAAGATTGTTGTTTCTGGTCCCAAGCAGAATCTGGATCCTAAGTGCACTACTAAAGCAGCAGCAACTCCTGATGTAGTGTCTCCTCCTGCACTAAAGGCAACTGCTACTGCTGTTGATATTACACGTCAAAGATCAAAGCTTGATGCCTCTGGTACCGATCAATCTTCTACTAAAGCAGAAACAGCTCCTACTGTAGTGACTACAAGAAGGCAATATCTCACAAGAAGCAGAGTTGTTGTCACCTCTGATGGCACTTCAATTGCGAAACACAAACTCAAAGGCCCGACCATAGTCCTCATGTCCATGAGTAGCTCTGGCACTCCTTCATAGCTGCTCATTCTGTGTTCTTCATTTGCAGGGGTTTATTCCCCTGACTGCTGGTTGCATGCTTTATGGTTTGCTGGTTAGAATTTTGTATGCTTGGAATTGGACTTTATGTTGTGTATAAGCCTTGTTATGGGGTATTTTTGCTTGTTGTTGATTGATTGGCATGTTGTTGTCCTGGTAGGGCTGGTTAGAATCCTGTTTTGTTTGAGCCCTGTTGTGGGGTCTCATGCTTGCTTTGTTGCTGCGGTTTCTCCAAGGGGGGAGACAACATCTGATTTATGGGGTTTTGGCTACATGCAATTGGTTGATGATTGTTGTCGGGTTTCTATGTTGTGTTTATGCCCTGTTGTGGGGTCCTATTACTTGCTGCTGTTACTTGGCAGGTTGTTGTACATATGTGCTTGTGGCCCAGCTGGTTGGGTTGTTTGATGGTATATTCTGTTATGTTTGAGCTCCGTTGTGGGGTCTCCTGCTGTCCTGGTGTGCCCTGGTGGGGATTTGGTTGCATGCCATTGGCTTGAAGTCAGCGGCTTGATGCTGGCTCACTACTGGATGTACGTTTTTGTATATGGCTCACTGCTGTGGGGTCTCATGCCGGCTCACTGCTGGATCTCTAGGGAATCTGTTCCTTTTAGTGCTGTCACTTAAATCAGTTGGTCTAGGCTGTTTTGGAGCTGGTTTGCTGTTTGGCGGCTTCTGGTTCAACTTAGTGAGGGCATGGTCCTCTAGGCTTTTTTTTTGTTTTTTCTATTCCCTACATGAGGGATGTTCATGCTATTTGGTTTTGGGATCTTGTTCCCTTTAGCGTTCAAGGGAGTCTGTTCCCGTTGATCTTCTATGGTTTGTTCAAGGGAGCCTGTTCCCTTTGCCTGGATTTGTATGACTTTTGTATTGCTGGTTTCCAGCTTGTACTGCAAGCTTGTCTTGCTCTTTTTGATCTATACAATACTTAAATTTGATAAAAAAAAACATTTGGAATGCTTTCTCTATACCCTAGTTTACACTCTCCTTGATATCCTTTACCCTTTTTTTTTCTACCTGTTGAGCCACCAAGACCTTGTCTCGAGGCACAAATCGGATCTTTAACTAAGCTAATAGTGATCCCTAAGGCCCTACACGTAGCCACAAGGCCAATTTCTTCAATTCCACTATACTTCCCTGTTCCTTAATCTCAATATCATTCATCACTGTTTTTCCCTTCCTAATCAATGCATCGGCTACTACATTAGCCTTACCAAGATGGTAGTCAATTACACAATTGTAATCTTTTATTAACTTTGCCCATCTTCTTTGTCACATATTTAACTCCTTATGTGACATCAAATACTTCAAACTTTTTTGGTTTGTAAAGATTTAAACTTGTGACCCACGCAAACAATGTCTCCATACTCTTAAGGCAAACACCACTGCTGCAAGTTCTAAGTCATGAACTAGGTAATTCACCTCATGTGACTTTAGTTGTCTTGATGCATAAGCAATCACACGCCTTTGTTGCATCAACACCCATCTTAGAACCTTTTTTTTAGGCATCACTATATACCACAAACCCTTATGTCCCTGATGGAAGGGCCAGCGCAGGAGCAGAAGTGAGTCTCTCCTTCGATTCTTGAAAGCTCGCTTCACACTCTTCCGACCAAACAAACTTGACTTCCTTGCAGGTCAACTTAGTCAGAGGTGATGTTATGGTGGAGAACCCCTCAATAAACCTCCTATAATACCCAGTAAGACCTAAGAACTCCGGATTTCTGTCACGTTGGTAGGTCTTTCCCATTTCAACACGTCCTCAACCTTTCCTCAATCCATAAATATTCCTTCTGCAGGTATTACATGGCCCCACAAATACTACTTCTTTGAGCCAGAACTCACACTTGCTGCAAATATTTGGTGAGAAAAGGAGTATTTATGCTCTATAATTTTTCTTATTTGCATTTAGACCCCCACTTCTTCTTCTTCTTCTTTTTTCTTCTTATAATTAAGTTATACCTCTTTTCATTTCTTATAATTTCACCTCACAACTTTTAGTTTAGTTTATTTTCTTTAATTTAATCCAACCCTCAACATTTTCGGGTTGATTTATAACGTCTTAAAATATTTCGTCCAGAAAATTTTATCCAAAAATTTCTGAATTCTCATTTTTATTTAACCATATGCATGAATTTCTTCACTTTTATTTCTCATTTAGTTAGTTTGCAATCTAAGCAACCTTTATTTTTCCCTGAGGTTTGCATGACCTCTATTTATAGTCAAAGTGATTTGGTCCCCAAAACACATCAGTCTCTCAACTTCTTTATTTTTTTGTCAATTTTTATTTTTTCTTTTTTTTTTTGTATTTTTTTGAAAACAAGCAATGTCAACGTAGGCTCAACAAGAAAAATCAGTGATTATAAAATTAACGCATTAAAAGTTGAACATGTTCAAAATACCTTTGAAAATTTAAATCCTTTTGAGACGACTTTGAAAATGCTAAAAATGATGCAAATATATCAAAAATACATTGTTTGGGGTTTTCATTGTTTTTTTGCTATTTTTTGATTTTCCTGAAAATTTATCAAAAACATGGGTTAAAAATTGGGTAGCAACACTACCAGTAAAAATGACGGATCCAATTGACAAGTTGGCTAAGATTTATGTGAACGAAGTTGTGAGGCTTCATAGAGTCCCAATATCAATTGTTTCAGACCGAGATCCAAGGTTTACTTCACGTATCTGGCCAAGCATACAACGTGCCTTGGGAACAAATTTGAATATCAATACTGCCTTTCATCTGCAGACTGATGGCCAATCTGAGAGAGTTATTCAGATCATAGAGGATTTACTAAGGACATGTGCTTTGGAATTTAGTGGAAACTAGGAGGAGCACCTGTCTCTAGTAGAATTCACATATAACAACAGTTATCAGACAACAATTGGAATGGCCCCATTTGAAGCTCTTTATGGCAGAAAGTGTAGGACACCCTTGTGTTGGGAAGAAGTTGGGGACATAAAGTTGTATGGGGCAGAATTAGTACAAATCACTATTGAAAAAGTGATGATAATTAAGGATTGAATGAAGGTGGCTCAGGATATACAGAAGAAGTATGCAAATATTCAAAGAAGACCCCTTGAATTTTGTCCTAGAGATAAAGTATTTCTTAAGGTAGCTCCATGGAAGCACATGCTAAGATTCGACATGAAGGGGAAGTTAGCTCCGAGGTTTATTGGACCATTTGAAATCCTGAAACGTATCGGACCCGTAGCATATGAAATAAACTTGCCCTCACAATTGGCCAAGGTTCACAATGTATTCCATGTTTCTTTGCTGTGAAAAGTCGATGTAAACCCTTCGATAGTGTTACCTCACGTGCCAATGGAGATGAAAGAAGACTTAACACTTGAGGTAAGATCGATAAAGATACTTGATTAGGGCGAGAAAGAACTTTGTAATAAGAAAGTTCCCATCATTAGAGTCTTATGGCGAAGCTCACAATTGAGGAAGAAACATGGGAGAGAGAATTAAAAATGAGACGAAAATTTCTCAACTTGTTTATAAACTCAAGTACATCACTCAAATGTGGAGGATGAAATTTCTTATAAGGAGGGGAGAATGTAAACCCTGGTTGAAAATTAGGCAGAAAAGCAATCTAAATGCTCATAAAATAGATTTATCAGAAGTACCAAAAAAGCATTAAAACAAACCAAGAAAGAAAAAAAATACAGAAAAGTGAATAAAATATTACTTGGAGTGAGTTACCTGGAAATAAAATTATCAATATGTAACTAATGAAATTTGAATTCACCTGGATAAAAAAGTTTATATAGACAAATACTAGGATCTAGGAATTTTATCTCGGGAACAAGAAATTTACTCCATGATGTGAATTAGGGTAAATAATTTGAAATTTGGAAAGTTAGGATTCTTGAATGAATTTGGGGGAAATAAAAATTTATTGTAAATTGTCATCGGGAATAATGTGAAAGTTAGAGCAAAGTGATTAAATTATTGTAGCTGGAGTAAAAAAAATTTGGTAATTAAATAGAGTTAGTGGTCGAACAATGTTAAGAGTCTTTAAATCTTGTTTTATGCTACTTTGTTAATGCTTTATACTCCATGATGTGAATTGATGAACTATATGAGAAAACAATACATGATAAAATGTCAAGTTCAATTAAAAATAAGATATCTCACCAAACTTGTAAACTAGGGCAACCTAGGTTACGACAAACTCACAAACCATGTTAACCTTATAGAAAGGTAAAGGAAAATGAAACAAATTATGAAGCCAAATTCTTATTCATCCCAATATTGAAAGATCAAATCGACAAAAACAAATTTAAAAAACAATTCATATCAAAAATTCAAAAACAAAAGGAAAAAAAAAAGCAAAACACTGTGGTTTCCTCACACCCTTTAATTTTTGTTATTTTATAAAATTTAAGAACTTAAATTTTCTCTAAAAGTTTTTTTTTAACTATATGAGAAAAAATAGAATATAAAAAAGCCAAGTTCAATAAAAAAACCCATCAAATCCATAAACTGGGGCAACTTGGGTTACCTCGACAAACTTCCAAACCATATTAACCTCATAGAAAGACAAAATAAAAAGAAAAAAAAATATTATAAAGCTAAATTTTAAACCATCTCAATATTAAAAAAATAAAATTGACAAAAACATTTTTGAAAAAAATCATAAGAAAAAAACAAAAAGAAATGTAAAAGGAAAAAAAAAGAACCATGTGTTTAAGGGGAAAGAAAAAACAATGTGGGGAAACATTGTAGCTCCATAGTGGTTTGTGAGGAAAGCTACAATACTTGTAGTAAATGTTTTCGTGCTATCTATCTTAGTTAAAGTTATCTAGGAGCAAGTAAAATTGTTGCAAACCTAGCTCAAAACAAAGGAGGAGTTAAGAGGGTCCTTAGAGCATCAGTTAACTGAGGAAAAGACTATGAGGAAGTCAAGTGAGGAAGAAAGAGACTTTGTGGGCCAAGACTTGAGGAAAGCCATGGATGACTTGGAATCACAAGCTGTAGCTAGAAAGCATTTGACAGATATAAAAGAACTCAAGAGACAGCTAAATGAAGCCGAAGTGGAGTTGGTAAAGACCAAGAAGACAGTCAAGGCCAACCAGAATTTGAGACTTGAACTCGATAGTAGTGAAGTTGAGGCAAAAGCATTGAGGACCAAGTTGGTTAAGGAAGAAGCAAAGACTGAACAATTGCATGAAAACCAGAAAATGATAGAGAATCACAATCAAACATTAGATACTGCTAATAATTTACTGTCCAAAAACAACTTGATCCATGCTGAAAGGATAAGGGAATTACAAGAGTAAATTGATCGAGCTACAGCTGAAGCCTATTGGTTAAGAGTGGAAGCTCGTCAAGTTAGGGGAGACATCGCAAGGTATCGAAGGAGCATGGATAACACTGATACATTTCTAAAAGCTATAGCTAATAGAGGCAGTGCCTTTACCCATGTAATAGATTAGAACAATCATCATTTGTAATGAATTTTGATGAGTTAAATAAAAGGGCCTAGACCCCTATTTTTGATTCATAATGTGTGTATACAAAGCTGAAAGCTCAGATGACAAAAAGCTCAACAAATCTCCTCTCAGCATGGCAATGCATATTGGATTCAGATCTAACCACGCATCTAATGAATAGCAATCATTATGTCACCCTAAAAAAAAAACAAATCCATACCCAATATGTTGCATCCATCTTCATGCATGTTTGAGCATACACTCATAGACTGTTGTAATATTGCACTTCAGGTGAAATATAGGTCCCCCATTAAAACGTACCCATAACACACGGTTACAGAAAAAAATGGAAAATGAGGAAAGAGCTCAGTTGGAGGCCCAACATCAAAAAGAGTTAGAAAATCTAAAGGAAGATGTCGCCAGGCTTACTAGCCTACTCAAATAGGCTTTGAGATCTAAATCAGGAGAAGGAATATCCACCCAACCAGCTTTCATAGCCCAGATCCCGCTGATGCCTGTGACTCTCTTCAATCCATCAAATTTGGGGACAAGTAGAATCTCATCTGAGTCCCAATACATTATGCATTTCCTAGCTCAGCCTGTATACCCAATGAGGATCCCTCATGCTGTTGAGCCAACCTTGGTAGAGTCTCATCATGACAAAATAATAGGAGATAAAGGTTTAGAGAAGTGGGCTGCCTTGGAAGAGAGGGTGAGGGCAGTTGAAGTAAATAATTTGTATGACCCTGTGAAAGCCGTTGAGATGTGTTTAGTACCAAACGTAGTTATTCTTAAGAAGTTTAGAGTGCCGGAGTTTGTCAAGTACACCGGGATTCAATGCCCGGTGACCCATCTTAAAGCATACTGTAATAAGATGGCTGAAGTAGTACATGATGAGAAGTTGTTGATCCATTTCTTCCAGGATAGTCTGAGTGAAGTTACTCTTACTTGGTACATGCGCCTAGACAACACCAAGGTGAAAGGATGGAAAGATCTAGTTGACACCTTTGTTGGGCAATACAAGTTCAATATGGACATAGCTCCTGATAGATCCTACTTGCATACCTTAGAAAAAGGTCATAAGGAATCCGTGAGGGAATACGCATAAAAGTGGCGCGAAACGGTAGCACAAGTTAATCCACCACTTTTGGAAAAGGAAATGATAGGCCTATTCTCTAATACTTTCAAAGCCCCATACTTTGAATATCTGGTCGGAAGTTCTGCACAAAATTTCTCTAATTTGGTTGTTATAGCTGAAAGAATCGAGCAAGCTATTTGAATGGGTAGGATTACGGATCCTAGTGAAAAGAGGGGTATTGTTGGACGTAGGAAGGAAGCTGAAATTCACAACATTGGAGATGAGAGCAAAGAGAGGAAGAAAACTTACCAAGATAACTACAATTTCAAGCCCTTTATACCCACTTCCTCCATATCCAACCTAAATTCCGCATCACCATTTCCTGGAAACCAAACAAACACCCAAAACAACCTAAAAAACCCAGCCAACAACACCTTTCGCCCGCGTAGGAATTTCCCTCCAGACCAAGAGCAACTTCCACCATTACCCATGCCACTCACGGAAATGTACCAAAGACTGCTCAGCATTGGTCAAGTGGTGCCGGTGTCATTGATACCTTTACAACCACCATTCCCTAATTGGTACAAACCAGATCAAAAGTGTGAATACCATACTGGCGCGGTTGGCCATAATATTGATGGGTGTTTGGGATTTAAAAGAAAAATCCTTCAACTCATCAAGACAGGATGGATTTCTTTTGATGAATCCCCCAACGTAGGAACAAAACCGTTACCAAACCAAGCTTCTGGAAGTGGAGGGGTGAATGCTGTAGAAGTGGGAGGAAAGAAAGATGCAATCCTAAAGCTAACAAAGGAAAGATTATACGAGATACTAAAACTGGTTGGGCACCTCAAAGCACTTACCCAAACAAAAGTTGTAGAACCTGTGGACCAATACTGTGAATACCATAAGCATATGGGGCACCACATAAACTGTAACATCCCAGCTTTTTCAAGCCCAAAACAACAGTAAATGTTTTTTTGTACTTGACACACATCGTGTCGGTAATCGGCGAACATGTTCCCTTCACAACATCAATATATAATCCATACATCAATAACAATCAACATTTCATTTAAAAGTGAATCTTGCATAAACTCATAATATTATGTTTGCATGATTAGAAGTTCGCATTTAAAATATACGTGCATAGTCATGAGTTTGTATTCTATCCTACAAATAGTCATCACGAATTCAATCTAAAAGGATCTAATAATAGTTATACATTTAGTACATTGATTCATATAAAACACATCATGATTTAGAATGCAACTACATGATTCCTTGCAAAAGTAGGTTCCCGTGTATCGGGTTTCCTAAGCACCTTGTTGGTATGACGTCCCTACTGCAGTACAAAACATTTACAAGAATGCAATTACTTAATAATAATAGTAATAATAATAATAACAATAAGAAAATGGTCTGGCAGTTTAACGAAGCATTAACATTATCTCATGTTTCAAGCGTGACATTTGTAGTTCCTTCATATTCTTGGTATACATAACTTGCAGTACATATATATGCACAAATTCTTGAAATCAACTATAATCTTAAATCCGACCATTCTTTTAAGACATCATTTATCGAGGTTAACTATTCACTCACCCCGACCATCCCCTTCAAATTCCATCAGCCAAAACTAATCAACCATTTATCCCGGTCATCCCTTCGGATGCCATTAGCCGAAGCTAATCGTTCATTTATTTCGGTCATCCATTCGGATGCTATTAGCCGAAGCTAATCAATCGTTTGTCCCGGTCATCCATTTGGATGCCATTAGCCGAAGCTAATAATTCATTTGTCCTGGTCATCCATTCAGATGCTATTAGCCAAAGCTAATCAATTGTTTGTCCCGGTCATCCCTTCAGATGCCATTAGTCGAAGCTAATCATTCCTTTGTCCCGGTCATCCATTCAGATGCCATTAGCCGAAGCTAATCAATCGTTTGTTCTGATCATCCCTTCGGATGCCATTAGCCGAAGCTAATCTTTTGTTTGTCTCGATCATTCCTTCGGATGCGATTAGCCGAAGCTAATCAATCATTTGTCCCGGTCATTCCTTCGGATGCCATTAGCCGAAGCTAATCAATTATTTGTCCTGGTCATTCCTTCGGATGCCATTAGCCGAAGCTAATCAATCATTTGTCAACATTTAAGCATTTGACTATCTGATATCTTAATTCATACAATATGGCAACGTTCATGATAAAGTATTTCATTATTCAACATTATTTAAAAGGAAGGTGAGAGACACCTACATGCAGTAGAAGCTCTACTTGTGCTCCCCTGTTGCTGCTGTCGCATCACACCGGTGATCCCTCCTGCAATCACAGACTCATCTCATAAATTTTCCTCATTCAAGGATATGTTTTATAATAATCATATCAATAGCTAATAAATCTTTCTTTCAATCATCTCTTTCTTTATATCTTACGTTTTTCTCATTACACCCATTAATGTTGTTATCCTTTATCCAACCATAGTTATCATTCTTTCAGGCTGATATTATAGAGAATCCATATTCATCCATTACTCATATGTTACTTTCTTATGCATGTTCATTTCCTCATAATAACATACATACATATATCATGTATATTTTCAGAGTTAGTATCTCAATGTGCAAGTGTTCGTATGACTCAATTTTTTTATATAGTATTCACGTAAAAGTCTACTGTTACTGTCTAACTTTGAACTGTTACTGTCCAATTCCCAACTATTACTATTTGACTTTGAACTGTTACTGTTTGAATTTTCCAACTGTTATTGTCTGACTTTTCTAACTGTTACTGTCTGACTTTTCCAACCGTTACTGTCTGACTTTGAACCGTTACTGTCTGACTTTTCTAACTATTACTGTTTGACTTTTCCAACTGTTATTGTCTGACTTTTCCAACTGTTACTATCTGACTTTGAACCGTTGCTATTTAACTTTGAACCGTTACTGTTTGACTTTCTCAACCGTTACTGTTTGACTTTCCCAACTGTTATTGTTTGATTTTGAACCGTTAATGTTTGACTTTGAATTGTTACTGTTTGACTTTTTCAACTGTTACTGTCTGACTTTGAACTATTACTGTCTATACTTTGAACTGTTACTATCCAACTGTAACTGTCTAGACATTGAACTGTTACTGTCCAATTTTCAACTGTTACTGTTTGAACACTTATCAGATTTTTAACTATATCTAGACTTATAGAACTCTGTTTCAAGCGAGATTAGTCTCGTTGGAAAGCTAATACACGAGGCTACAAGTTCTTTGAAGGAAGGAGAACCCAGTTCTGCTTTTGAGATAGTCAAAATTACTCATCAACAAACACTACCCTACAGGGTCTATCAAGACCCAATCTCGGTTAATGACCCATAGCTGGGGTTCTACAGCTCCATATTGAGCAAGACCAATTTCTTAGCTAGCTAACATCCAAAACTACAATTACTATGAAGAAACTTGATCCTAATTCTCTCATCCTTCTACTCGAATTCTCTCCAAAAGTTAGGAGACGAATCTGTCCAGATTCATCAACCTTTCCATTTACACACAACATCCACAATTTAACTTTTTTTTTTCTTTATCATCTCAACCCCTGGCCATATCACATATCGTTTAAGACTGTAAAAAAAAGAATACCTTTATAAGAGCCAATTTATCTTATTTATTTCAATCTTCCCTCTTAACGTCAAAATTAAGCATTCTTGTCGATTTTACAAACTTTCCGAACAATATTCTTCTAAACACAATCCTTGACACAGTTTCTATCAACCATAAATAACAAACGAATAATACTCCAAACAATCTATACTATCAAGTTATAATGCATTATTATGAGTATACCATATCCAAATATTAACTTCATCAAATGGTGAAATTTCCAGAAATATGGGTTTAACCGAACTGACCTCAAACTTGCAGACCTACTGTGTGAGATACACAACTTCTATACCAAATGTTTGTTTCAGATCTCCACCATTCAGAATCTAGAAAAAGTCAGGAAGAACAATATATCCAAGTTATAGCCTAATCCAACGGTAGCCGAAGGAGAAACAGACAACAAAGAAGACTGTTCAGAAGTGTATTTTCCTAGATATTTTCCTCCCTCGGTATCTCTCAAACGGCAACCGATATAGAAAATCCCTATGGTGACAATGTACACGACATGGATAAGAACAACATACCCGAATATCGTGCTGATCCAACGGTGGAAGGTGGAGTTATAGCTATCGGTTGATTTACCATCAATATATCTTCTCTCCAGCCTCTCTCTAAACTCTCTCTTACTCTTGCTAGTCCCTCCAAGAGAGAAAATAGAATGATATTTATAATTCTAACATCTTGTTAATTGCACATTTATCCCCACCCCTTTTTATCATTTATACATAAACTCTCAACCTTCTATTAGTTGAATATTGACCTCTCTTGATCTTACGTATTCATTTTGTCCTCACAAATATTTTTCTTTTCAATGATTTAGTACTATATTCACTTTTCATTTCATTAATTTCACTATTTTTATCTTGATTTAGGTTTCTTTAATTTAATTTAACCCATTTTACTATTGGTTAAATTTCTCATCTTTTAAATACCCAGAAAAATTATAACCGAGGGTTTACAAAAACTCTTGTGAAGAGTTCCAGTCGGAGGTGGGAGACATGATGACACTGGGATTGTTAAGAGTAGTTGCAGCCGATGAAAATAATCAAATAGGGATGGTGACTGGTTTCAACCAAAAGAAGGAAGTTTGTAGATACCAGCCGACAAAAGGAGGACCCCCAAGAATGATTTTGGCCAAATCTACAAGCATAAATAGTGGGAACTATAATGCCCTACCTCATCATTATGGAAACTCCTTATCACAAAACCCGCTTCTATGTTTCATGCTAAAATAGGAGGATTAACTTGAAGTGGGAGGTGTTTCACCCCTCAAGAACCAGAAGACCAAAGAAGGACTAGGGGAAAAGATATGGTGGAAGTAGAGGAGGTCAACAAACCAGTAAGTGATGAAGAAGCTAACGAATTCCTGAAACTGATGAAGTATAGTGAATATAGTGTGGTGGATCAGTTGAAAAAGACTCCTGCTAGGATCGCTCTACTATCATTAGTGTTGAGTTCAGAGCTGCACAAAAACACACTCCAGAAGGTCCTCAATAAAGCATATGTTCCTCAAGATATCACGCAAGATTCAATAGAACATTTGGTAGGAAAGATTCAAGCGACCAACTATATCTACTTCACCGATGATGAACTAAATCATGAGGGAACCGGTCACAACAACCCATTGTATATCACTGTGAAATGCAAGGATTGTGTGATTGCCAAGGTACTAATTGATAATGGTTCGGCTTTAAACGTGTTGCCAAGGCATGTGCTTGATAAAATGCCTGTGGACGCCTCTCACATGAAGCCAAGTACCATGACAGCTAGAGCATATGATGGGTCGCCAAGGCCAATTATTGGAAATATTGACATCGAACTGGTAATTGGTCCCCAACCATTTCAAGTAACTTTACAAGTGATGGATATCCATCCCTCATATAACATGTTGTTGGGAAGATCGTGGATCCATGTAGCCCGAGCTGTGGCATCCTCATTACACCAACGAGTCAAATTCATCATCAATGGAAATTTGGTGACAGTGAAGGCTGAAGAGGTTTTAACTATGGTGAGAAACGTGTCGGTTCCTTATGTAAAGGCAGAGAGAGTAAGGATGGAAATCTCCATGCATTTGAGGTAGTAAATGCTGAATGGGTACCTGAGAATACAGCACGAAGGAAACCAGAGGTCTCTAAGGCTGCAAGAATGGCTGCTAAATACTTTCTAAAGCACCGGCTGCCATTCCAATATGACCCCATCATAGGAATGCCTGAGAGGATCAACGTGATAAAGATGAAATACGCCGATCAGAGGTTCGACTTAGGTTTTACACCTAGAAAGGCAGATTTCAAAAGAGCAGTCGAGCTCAAGAGGGAAAGGAGGTTGGCTCGGATTGAGGGGAGGGAGCCAAATGAAGACCGGATACAAATCCCTCCAATCCAAGTGACATTCCCAAGACTCGCACAAGTGATAAAGGTTGAAGGGGAAGTTGAAAGGATAAGCAAAGAATTTAGTGGCACTACCATCCACTGTTTAGAAGAGGTCATCAAACAAGAACCCAATAGAGGTTTGGAAGCGGAAGAAAGCCCCGATGAAGTACTACCACAACTGACTGTGGGTGCTCTAGAAGATGACCCGCTTGAATTTTTGAGGATATTAGCAGATGGGGAGGAGTTGAACAATTGGGAAATTCAAAGAGTCCCAATTATCTTTAAAAAGTAATGTTTGTTTGTTGCTTTCTTTTTCATTATTGTTGCATTTGGTTTGAATAATTATGTGTTGCCAACAATTGTGGCTCAAGATGTTGGCAATGAGGTTCTGTTATTGAGCCTTTCTATCTTTTCAAGTTAATAAGATCACGCGTTTTGTTTTTTCCTTTCATCATGCCTTTTTGGTTTCACTATTTCATTTTGCACTCATAACCAAACGACTTTCCGCTTTTAGGAAATCTAAAAGCAGATCAGCGATAAACTTACAAACCCATTGCATTGAGAATAATTGGCCTAATTTCGATAAAATCATAATGGATAAGGAGGAATATGGGGAGGAAGACATTGAAGAGTTCACAAAGCTTATAGAACAGCCTGAACACACATGGAAGCCGGCAAAAGAGGAATTGGAGTTAATAAATGTAGGCACATAGCATAACAAAAGGTAGTTGAAAATAGGAATGTTAATCATTACAGATGTGAAGAATGAGTTGGTAGCCATTTTACGAGAATATGAGGACATTTTTGCCTGGTCATACATTGATTTGCTAGGCCTGGATACTGAAATAATGGTACACAATCTACCTCTAATTGAGGGTTGCAAGTCAATCAAGCAGAAGCTAAGAAGGACAAGGCCTGATGTGCTACTCAAGGTAAAAGAAGAGATAACAAGACAGTGGGATGCTGGTTTCTTGGAGGTATTCCGAGTGGGTGTCTAAGATTGTAGCGGTACCCAAGAAGGACAATAAAATCAGGGTATGTGTGGATTTTCGAGATCTGAATAGACGTGTTAGTTGACAATGCTGCTAAGAGCTCCACCTATTCTTTCATGGATGGATTCTCTGGGTATAATCAGATTAAAATGACAGAACTAGATAAAAGAAAGGCAACATTTGTCACCCCATGGGGAACTTACTGTTATAAAGTGATGCCATTCAGGTTGAAGAATGCTGGGGCGACATACCAAAAGGCAATGGTACCCCTTTTTCATGACATGATGCACAAGGAGATTGAGGTCTATGTGGATGACATGATAGCAAAGTCCAAAGATGAAGAAAGCCATATCCTATCTCTGAGGAAATTGTGAGAAAGGTTGAGAAAGTATCAGTTGAAGTTGAATCCCGCGAAGTGCACATTCGGGGTAAAATCAGGTAAATTATTGGGATTTGTGGTGAGTGATAAAGGCATAAAAGTAGACCCTGATAAAGTGAAAGCTATACAAGACATGCCCGATCCAAAGACAGAAAAAGAAGTTTGAAGTTTTTTGGGGCGCTTGAACTATATTGCTCGTTTTATCTCACAACTTACAGTCACTTGTGAACTGATTTTTCGACTACTGAGAAACAAAAATCCTTGAATATGGGATGAAGATTGCCAAGAAGCTTTAGATAAAATCAAGCAGTACTTGCAAAAACCACCGTTATTGGTACCACCTATACACGGAAGACCTCTCATTTTGTATTTAACGGTAACTGAATTGCCCATGGGTTATGTGCTTAGGCAACAAGATGAGTCAGGAAGAAAAGAACAAGCCATCTATTATTTGAGTAAGAAGTTCACAGAGTGCGAATCCCATTACAGTATGGTAGAGAAGTTATGTTGTAGTCTGGTGTGGAGTGCGAAAAGACTGCGATAATATACGTTATACTACACTACTTGGCTAATCTCAAAGATGGACCCATTAAAGTATATATTTGAAAAGCCATACATGTCGAGCAGAATAGCTAGATGGCAAGTATTACTGGTTGAATATGACATCATCTACATGATAAGAAAATCAGTAAAAGGCAATGCAATCGCCGATCATTAGGTCAATAACGCCATTGAGGATTATGAACCATTAAACTTCGACTTCCCTGATGAAGATATGCTAGTAACAAAAAGAGAAGAGAAGAGTGATTGGTGGACCATGTATTTTGATGGCACAATGAATGTGTCCGACAACGGGGCATGTGCTGTGATAATTTCCCCAGAAAGAAAGCAATATCCCATCTTAATATAGCTGCATTTTAGTTGCACAAACAACACAGCTGAGTAACAGGCTTGTATACATGGATTAGAAGGAGCATTAGAGATGAGGATAGGGAAATTAGAAGTATATGGAGACTCAATGTTGATAATATGGTAAAAGGTGAATGGTACACAAAAGATGAAAAATTATACCATACCAGGAATACTTCTCTAAATTGGCTGAAAGCTTCGATGAAATAAAATTTACTCATTTGGGGAGGGATAAAAATCAGTTTGCCAACGCTTTAGCTACCCTAGCTTCCATGGTTACAATTGGTGGTGGTTTAAAAATTCAGCCTATAGGCATAGAGATCAGAAATTCTCCCGCTCACTGTGGTTCAATAGATGAAGAAAAGAACGTTAACCCATGGTACACAAATATAAAAAGGTTCATCCAGTATCAAGAGTACCCATTAGGAGCCTCGAAGATAGATAAAAAGACTTTGAGAAGAATGGCTATGGAATACTACATAGACGGGGAGATTTTTTATAAAAGGTCATTTGATGAGACCTTACTGAGGTGTCTGACCGATCTTAAAGCCAACAAATCCCTACAAGAAGTGCATGTAGGAATTTGTGCTACCCATGCAAACGGACACATGATGGCCAGGCAAATGCAAAGAGCGGGTTATTTCTGGTTGTCTATGGAGAAAGATTGCGTAAATTTTGTCCGAAGGTGCCACAAATGTCAAGTGTATAGCGACAAAGTCAATGCACCTCCCACACCTTTATTCAACATGGTGTCCCCTTTGCCTTTCACAATGTGGGGGATAGATGTGATCAGACCTATTAACCCAAAAGCCAGCAACGAGCATCGTTTTATCCTTGTAGCGATTGATTACTTCACCAAATGGGTAGAGGCCTGCTCATACGCCCATGTGACTCAGAAGGTTGTCAAACGGTTTATCGAGAAAGATCTAATCTGCAAATACAATGTACCTGAGAGAGTAGTAACTGATAATGCTCAAAACTTCAATGGAAAAATGATAGCAGACTTGTGCAAAAAATGGAAAATCAAGCATTCCAACTCATCTCCTTACAGGCCTAAGATGAACTGCGCCGTAGAAGCTGCCAATAAAAATATAAAGAAGATTGTTCAAAAAATGGTTGATGTAACCATATTATTCAATAGTTTCACTCATATTTAACTAGTGTTTTGCCTATGTTTTTTATATATAATGCCTTGATATTCTTTGTTTTATGTTTTGAAGGCACTTTTGGATGAAAGATGCAAAAAGAAGTAAATTAGAGATAATTGGCAGATTTGACCTTCAGTCGATATTTTGTGCAGAGCGTGAGTTCTAGAGGCTGAAATGAAGTGATTCCAGTGGCATTAAAAAGGTAACATCCATACCTTTCTGGATATCTAAGGCAAGAAAATAAAATAAGGAAGATCATGGAAATCGCAGCCTTCAAATTCAAATCTCGCAATCTGCCAGTGTTGACCTTCGACCATTCCAACTTGAATATCTGGAGCTACAGAAGTCCAATTGATGCAAACTTAATTTTGTTGGATTCATGACTCAAATTTCTATAAACACTCCATATTTCAGCCAAAAAACAATTTCATATGAGGGAGATATGATTTTTCAAAGATGACATCTGAATTCTGCCAGCAAACAGGTTTCGTGAAGAAACTAGTCCAAATTACGTTTCGAAGCATCTAAAATGATATCCAAGTTTTTATTTCTGCAATTTAGCTCGTCTAAGTCAAAGCTTGAAGATTTCATGCAAGGCTATTTCTTCTTTTTTAGGAAAATAGTTATTGAAGTACTTAAATGTAAACAGTCTACTTAATGGAGGACTATTTTGTAAAATAGAGACCTAGGGTTTCCTAGGATATAAAAAGAATGAGAGAAAAGAAGTGGGGCAGCCAGCCAAGGAGAGAAAAACGCCCCCTTCCTCTAAGAAACCCTAAATTATGCATTCTTCCTTCTTTTTGATTAGTTGTTCAACAAACATGCAAGGCTAAACACTTTTTCTTGGTTGCAAGGACACGGAAACCTTCGGATTTCAAGAGCTGTGAGATTTATTTTACCTTTTCTTTTCAATTTATATGATGAATATGTTTGTTCTCCTATGCTTATCTTTCCTATGATTGTTTATTTTAATTGCTGGAGCGGACTCTAAGTTATTATTGTAGACAATCTATTGCTAAGTTTGATATCAAAACCGGAGTTGTGGTATATGAACTTGTGAAGCAACTGAGTTTAATAATTGTGGCAGATCTGCGTTATTAATCTTAGGGAGAACATTCAATCAAATCAAACATAGACTGCGGACATTTATGTTTTCTTGATTAATCAACTTATCTAGTTCTTAAGGCTGCCATTGAATTAAATTACTAGTGCGGACACTGTGGTTGTTTGATGGTTAGGGTTAGTTATACGGCGAATCCATTAACTAACCAATGTTAAGAAGAGATAAATATTCAAAATATAAATTGATGTTTCGTTTTCATGATCAGTTCTGATTTCTGTAGGTGGATGTGTGCTTATGATCAAGGTTTGTTCTCTTGATAATTTTTTGATTTTATTAAATTTTGTTTGATAGTTTTCTATTTTATTTTGCTTTAGCCTAGATATAACATCCAAACCCCCCCCCCCCCAAATTGCATATCATATAGCATAAAAATCTGACTTGAATCTTCCTTATGGGATCGACCCCTTGCTTGCTCTATACTATCTTGTGTGTTGTGTTTGAAGCTAAGGTAATTAATTTGTGCGACCACGACATCGCAACAATGGAGATTACTTACAAAGATTGGCATGAATGGCTGCCTTATGCTCTCCATGCATATCGAATAGTAGTG
Organism: Populus nigra; assembly: GCF_951802175.1. Lineage (NCBI taxonomy): Eukaryota > Viridiplantae > Streptophyta > Magnoliopsida > Malpighiales > Salicaceae > Populus > Populus nigra. Next base: position 33,077,102 of record NC_084853.1, on the reverse strand, counting down.
AGGACATCAACGGGGGCTACGCCATACTCTCTAGTATATGAAATGGAGGCAGTGGTACCATTAGAAGTAGAGATTCCCTCTTTAAGGGTCCTTATGGAATCAGGGCTCGAGGAGACTGAGTGGGCGAAGATACGATATGAGCAGCTAAATATGATCAGCGAGAGAAGGTTAGCCGCGATGTGTCACCACTAGCTGTATCAAAGAAGGATGGCTAAGGCATATGATAAGAAAGTTCGACCAAGAGAGTTTAAAAAAGGAAATCTTGTATTGAGAAAAATCATACTACTACCAGGAGAAGATCGTAGTAAATGGGCGCCCAATTATGAAGGTCCCTACATAGTGAAGAAGGCATTTTCAGAGGGGGCATTGATACTAACAAGAATGGATGGAGAAGATGTAGTTAGGCCTGTGAACTCTGATTCTGTAAAGAAATATTATCCATGATGTATAAGTTCTTATCGAATCAATGAAAAAGGGTTGGGCCAATAAATTCTCTTTGCATATTTTTCATAGAAAGTGCCTGCAAGTACCAAAAAAATAAACCCATAAATTTACCTTTGAAGCCTCGCGTGATCTCATAGACACAATTAATCTCTTTTACCAAAATCAGTTTCCCTATTTGAGTTTCGAAAAATTGAACTTGCATTTTAATTTCAAAAATAATTTGATGTTTATTTAAAAATGATATTTTTGACATTCTACTTGTAGAATGACACATGAATCAAGCAACTCCATCATTGAGGTGACTAAACTCTGAACCAAAATGCACGAATATGAACTATCATCCTCACATCATTACTCTTGAGACATTTTTGTTTTAAATGTATGAATAATGATATATAATGAACTCATTGCTCATAGACTTAAGAAATGCATCTCTTTGCAAAGACCAAACCATCATATTGGACGAGGCCAAAGTTTATTGATCTTAACTGCTTGCGTTTGAAATGAGGAAAGGCTATCTTTGTTATTCCTTTCACATTCTAAAAAATGCATCCCTTACGGTACCTTTTTGAGCTTGAATAATTTTTCTTTCATGAAAAAACCCGACTAGGATCACACCCCACACTGGGGGTAAGTGAGAATTTTAATGAAAAAAAGCCATGAAAGCCAGAAAGGTAAAAGAGCCCAAGAAACTCATTGCCTAGGGGGCATGCCCAAGTCATAAGAAAGAGTGATAACCAAGATAAAGTGAGTATGCCCTAGAAAAGCAATGAAAAAAGAAAAAGAGCGAATCAAAGAAAAGCAAAAGAAAAAAGAAAAGAAAAGAAAAAAAGAGGAACGACACAAAGAGTCGAACTGTTGATAGTGATATTTAGTCTTTGAAACCCTGAAATACTCTATGAGCCTTATGATCTTTTCTTTCATAACCAAAAACCTCAGCCTACATTACGTGCCTGTAGAAGTCCTTTCTAATCAAGCAAGCAAGCAACCTGGATTAATACACAATGCTCTCAAAATGCAAAGAGTACTTCTTTATTAGAGTCATGACATTGAGAACAAGCTATTCATTATTATTCATGCTAATAAAATAAGTGTTCAAAAAGAGACAAGTTTTTCTCAAACAAAACCTCGAGCCTTTTCTCGAGCCCTTCACTTTGAAAACCCATAAGATAAAGAAGGCCACCTCATGACGTACTTCCACCAAATACAATATCATCAAATACAAGAACAAATAATCTTTTCACCAAGAAAAAAACCAAAGAGTTGCAAGATTTCCAAAGCAAATGTTTTTAAACTTACATCAAAACAATTTTTGTTTTCAAAATGCAAGGTCAAAATTTGAAGATTCATTCTGAACAAATATTCCTTCACCAAACTGAAAATGGGAGAAATGTGAAAATGGTCTTTAAAAAAACTATTATTTGGCAGATTTGTTGACAAAACATACCTAAGAGCAATGACCAGTAAAGGGGGCAACATTATGTTTAGAAGGAAAAATCAATCCCTTTTAGAAAATGAGATGAACATTTCCTACGACAAGACAAGAGGGCATCTTGGTTTATAAAAGGTAGTTTGATCCTTTCAGCAAGTGACAATGAATGTTTTTAAAAGTGAGACGGGGACTAATGAATGATCCTCTCAAATTATTGGATGAGATGAAAAATCTTTAGCAAGCAAGTGGGTCACGATGGGCACCATAAAGGCTTAGTTGTGTAAACGAATCGGGGAAGAGACTTTCATGAGCCAACTCGAGTAGGCTAGGAGCCAAACGACAAAGATTACCCAAATCAGAGATAGCAAGTCGTCATCAATCAAGCAAGCAAGAAGATTAAGAAGAAATGGGGGCCTATATTTCAAATCAGGTAAAAATGCATGCATATCATTTAAACTTTGAGACATTGGACAATGAGTTTTGTAAACTTCGCAAGAGACATCTCTAACGAAATCCATCAAATGGAAGGCCACCTGGAAATGGCCAAGTTTGAAATCACTTTTGGAAAATTTTCACCTTTGAGAAGTTCGAAACCTGGGCAGGCCACCCACAAGAATTAGGCCTCAAAAAATAAAAAAATAAAAAAATCTGTGTATTTTTCCACCGCCTTTCTCAACCATCCGAGGTAATGCGTTTCCTAACCCTACCTCCTTTCGAGCGCGCCTTTGAGCCCTCACTTCCTTTTCGAGCGCGCCTTTGAGCCCTCGCCTCCTTTCGAGTGCGCCTTTGAGCCCTCGCTTCTTTTTGTCTAGCGCGCCTTTGAGCCCTCACTTCTTCTTTTTTTTCGAGTGCGCCTTTGAACCCTCTATCATCCAAGGGTCGCCTATTACAAAAAGACCTTTTTCTTTTTCCTAGATAGGTCACCCATTACAATAAGATCACTTCTAAAAAAAAGAAAGAAAGAAGAGGAAGGGTTTTTACGCTTATTTTTCTTTACAAAACTTACTATACAAAGTCAGAAGAAAATGAATTTTCCAATGCCTTTGCACCGTAAGCATTGTAAAGAGGGGGCAACTGTTATAACCTAACTTTTGACAACAAAAAAAAATGAAATGAACAAAAATTAAGGTTTGGATCAAGACAACACAAATAGGAAGCTTTGAGGGGTTAATCATATTGGTTTAGGACTTTGAAAGTTAATTTGGAAAGAAATTGAAAGAATTAACTAGTATAGGGTTTCAATTAAACTTTGATTAGGTTTAATTAATAATATCGGGAGTCTGATTGAAGAACGAATAAGTTTGAAGACTTAATTAGGCTTAGAATTAGTTTAATTAATGAAATCAGGGTATAATTTAATAAATATTAAATTTCTGAGTTAATCAAGGGCAAAGTTACAAGTAATTAAGGTTGAGGGACCATTTTGTAAAAGGCGTTGAAATTCTGTCCAGGGCCCGATTACAAAATGTCAAAACTCGGAGGATCAAAATGGAGAGATCACCACTTCCAATCAGAAACGACGCCGTTTGTCATTTCCATTCTTCATCTTCTTCCCTCTGGAAACAGAGGAAGCTCCCTGTGACCAAGCAATAGTGCAGAACACCACCAGACACAATAGAATGCACACGACCACCACCACCAACTGCTTAGTTTGTGTCCGTGTCCCTCGCCGCAAGAACAAACCATTGACGCATGAAGAAAACCACTTCCAATAGTCTCACAATGGCAGGACTGTTGGTGTCCCCATCCAACCAAAACACGGAGTCTCAAGCCCTATCCTCATGAAGATCAATGCCCCGGGAAGATAACGATCAATCTAAGATATCCAAGTCTCAGTGAAACACCAGTGCATCCCCTATAAATACAGAGTTGAAGACGAAGCAAGAAAAGGGGGATCGATTAAGAAAACAAAACACAAGCAGAGAGAGGGGAGATCGAATAAAAAAAAGAAGAGCAGTCGAAAGAAGGAGGAAGAAGAGAGAATTCTCCAGGAGTGCTCGACTGTTATTGTCGCCCTCGTCTTCGTCATCACCAAGTAAGGCCTTCCTTTTTCCCTTCGTTTCTGTTTATTTCATTACAAGAAGAAGAACACAAGGGCGAAGGTAATTTAATTACCTTCGCCCTGTGCAGCGTACAATGGTTTGAACCACGCATGCCTGCTGCGCACCGTATCACTGGCTTGGGCCAGTGACCAGGCTGGGCCGGATGAGTCTAACCCAGCCCATATGGGCTGGGCTAGATCCATCCATAAAAAGGGAGTGGGCCGAGTCTGGGTTTTAGGCCCAACTGGCCCAAAGTGTCTTTTCTAAGGGTGTGTTTGGCAAAACACACCCTTATGCCTTGGCCATAATTTTTATGCCCATGTTTGATATTTGGCCAAACGAACCCCTTTTCGATATCAGAAAATTCCAAAAATATTTGGGGATCTTTGTTAATTTATTTTTGGGCCCCTCGCATTTTGACTTTTTTTTTCTTTGCATTTTGTATTTTTTTTAGTTATGTACTCAATCTATGGCCTATTATTGTTAAATGCAAATCTCGTGCAATGTTTATTTTACTTCCATCTAAAAAGGTTAAATAATAATAAAGGATAAACAAAAAGAAATGACATAGAAAATTTCTTCTTCAAATTCATTTTTCGCGAAAATATTCATTGACGCTAGAGTCAGGAGTATCGTATTTTTGGATTTGTGCGATATTTACCAACGTCAGAGTTGGAAATATTCGTAGGAATTGTTCACTGACGCCAGAGATAGAAACATGAAAGGAAGAATAAAAAAGGAAAAAATGAGAACAAATTCTTAGCAATTTTAGACGAAACCAGCAATGCAGCCTACCTTAGGTAGGACGCTTAAGGGGTGATAGTATCTTCCCTTTTGTGTAACCAATCCCGTACCATAAAATCTCTGTTGACTAGTCAGGGTTCCTAGTGACCATAATACTAGGTGGCGACTCCTTGAACAAGATATTTTTCCCTAAAAGAATAAGATGCCAGATATATGTTCTTTTTCCAATCGATTAAATTTTTAATCTGTTGTCGCGATGTCCGGGTGTGACACAAATCATGCAATAATAGAGTAAAATTACTAATTATTCCAACATATTCAATTACTAATTACAAGGTAAATTCAACATTAACCATTACAATTCAACAAATTATTCAATTATTATGGCAACACAACAATAAAATATATTCAATAAATTAAAAAACAAACTCTAGACTAATAGTTAAAATTAATGGAAATAATTAAACACAAATTATGCAATAATAGAGTAAAATTACTAATTATTCCATCATATTCAATTACTAATTCTAAGGTAAATTCAACATTAACAATAACAATTTAACCAATTATTCAATTATTATGGCAATACAACAATAAAATATATTCAATAAATTAAAAAATATATATAGACTTTAGGAAATAACGTGTTTATTTCAAGAATTTATCTACATTATAAAAATACACCAAAACAAAACACATAACAAAAATAACAATAGCTAAAACAAAAAACAAATACAAAAATAAAATATTTAAGAAATGAAGAAGAGGAAGTACATACCTTTTAAATGCTGAAGATTGAACTAAAGATTTCAAGCCAAAAAAACACAAAAATCTTGAAGGAAATGAAAGGAAAAAACGAAACTGTGAAATGAAGCAGGCGAAAAAATGAACTAAAAGGGTGATCGCTTGTATTTATAGCATAGTTTTACCGATGGATTCACCGACGGACTTACAAAATTAATATTAATTTAAATTATTCTGTCGATGAAGCTCTGAAAATCCATCGGTAAGTTTGGAATTTTGCACCATCGTTTTTAATTACCCTCCATATTTTCGCGGTTCGTCGGTAATTCTGTCGGCAACAGGACACGGTCAGAGATGCATTTAATGCACCGCCCTTTGAATTCGCACATTCCGTCGGTCATGTTCTCGGTAATATTGACCCACCGACAACATACCGACAAACTCAAATCTGTCGACACATGCGTCAGTGATTGTGGCATTTTTCAGTAATTATTTTCCAACTCTCTGTGAAATGACGACGGAACGTAGGCTGTTAGGATGGACGTCTTCCAACTCTATGTGAAATGTTGATGGACCTTAAGCCATCGGTATGGACGTCAGTGATTGTGGCATTTTCCAGTAATTATTTTTCAACTCTCTATGAAATACCAACAGACCTTATTCTATCGGTATGAACATTGGTGATAGTTCATGTAAAGAAAGATTATATTTGTGTTACCTATTTACCTTCCTGCAAACACTTAAATGATAAACTGTCCATTGCACAAAACAATAACAACAGTGCTTAAACAATACATAAACTTATAAAATAAATATTTCATATTACAAAATATATCATCCATAATATATATTACATGAAAAAAATGTTTTACACAGGGCTTCATTCTGATAATTAGTCAGAATTTTCTTCTTCTTCATCGTCAATTGAATAGTCATCACCTTCATCGCAATCTTCAATATAGATATCATCGTCTTCATTGACATTTGCTTGTCTGCTAGTGATCAAAACAACATTCAACTCCTCTGCGTCAACATCAACAAGACTATCATTGAAAACATGAAAATTTAAATTTTCTTCCAAGTCAATCGATGAAGCAACTCGATATGGTTCAACCAACTCACTAACTTGTGTCTTCGTTCTCATCTTGAACAAGCTTGACACGGCCCCTGGGTTTCATTTTTAAAACGGACAACCAATCCACTCTTGATCGATCCTTTCTAAAGGAAGGGGTGTATGTGTAATAAACTTGTTGACATTGCTTTGCAAAAACAAAGACATTGTTTACGTTGCGGAGTCTAGCTTTTGAGTTGATTTCGACCAGACCATAGTGCGGATCAACTCTGATTCCTCTGTTAGTCATGTCATACCAATAGCATTTGAATCAAAACATTCTATTCTGCTCGCTATGATATTGCAGTTCGACGACCTTTTCTAATCTACCATAGTAGTCAACTTCTAACTCACTACTAGTCGATCCCTTAACACAAACACCGTTGTTGTATGTCTTTCTTCCATACCTGTATTTTTCAGTATGGAACACATATCCATTGACAAAATACCCGTTGTAGCACTTAAATTTTCTTTCAAGACCCAGGCTTAGTGAAGACAATGAATTAGCAGCACTCCTTCCCATTTGAAAAACCTTGTATGTAATGTACATCAATGAACAATATATATTTTTCTCGTAATGACATGCATACAGTAATTTTGCAAGTGAGGATGAGTTTGTGATAGTACTTACATGTGTTTTGAACCAAGTGGCAAATTGTTCATCTTGTAATTGAAAGATCTGGGATTCAGTCAGTTGTGAGTTATTGGACATCAAATATTGTCGATGTTGCCTGAAAGTGATAATGACAGTATGATATGTTCGAGGTATATAATCTCAAGTGTATACATTATTGACAAATATTAATTAGTATTAGGCATATATATACTTACTGAATAAAAGGTCTCAACTCATCACAGTTAAATAGAACATATATAATCTCAAGATCAACATTCTATTATGTGCTTGTTTGAACTCTATTTCCGACAAATATCTTCCTCTTACGACATTTTTAGGTGTGGGTCGTCCAGGATTGGAGAATATTGACAAGTTCCCATTGGAAGGCACTTCACCGCTATCATCATGCCGGGGAACGCGATTGATTCTCGTTCTCAGATGAGGTTCGAAATAGTACGAGATAAATGTTGAGATCTCCTCAATAATATAGGCCTCACATATTGAAGCCTCAACATGCGCCTTATTCTTAACCTTTTTCTTGAGATTGAATAAGTACGTGCATTTAATTAATCAAATATTTTCAATTAAGAAAAATAAAGAAAATACTTTTATATATGAATTATATTGCAACTGTAATATCTAACCATTCGAATGGGTACATCCATCTATACTGGACCAGTCCTTCAACTTTTGCCTTGAATGGTAGATATATAAGGAGATGCTCCATTGAGTCAAAAAATGATGGAGGGAATATCATCTCAAGTTTGCATAGTGTCTCGACAATATTCGTTTCAAGCTTCAAAATGTGATCAACATTCAACTTGCTGGAATATATATCTCTAAAGAAATGACTAATCTCCGTGAGTGCATCCCATATCCCCTTTGGCAACAAATCATGAAAAGCTAATGGGATGAGTGTTTGCATAAACACGTGGCAGTCATGACACTTCATTCCATACAATCTGCATTCCTCCGTATTAACCAGCCTTGATATATTCGAGGCATGTCCATCGGGAAAACACAGACTCTTAAGCCTTTTGTAGACTAGTAGTTGTGTGTTTTTCTCTAACATAAAGCTTGCTCTTGGTTTTGCGACCCGTGACGCATCACAAACCAACTCCATATTTTTACTGTTACAGAACAAAGCTACATCCAATCTAGCCTTGATGTTGTCCTTTGTCTTCCCCTTCACATCCATGACGGTGTTGAAAATATTCTCAAACACGTTCTTTTCAATGTGCATGACATCAAGGTTATGGCAGAGCAGATTGGTCTTCCAATAAGGAAGCTCCTAAAAGATACTTCACTTTACCCAATTATGGGTCAACCAAAACCAGGAAACTTTTGCTTACCTGATTGAAGACCAAACATAATGTCACCGTACTCTAATACAACATCATGCAATTCTTCACTAGAAAGACATGGGGATGCAACATCCTTTTCAACTCTGCCAACAAAGAAATCATTTTTGTTCTTTCTGTACCTGTGATTATGTGGCAAGAAACGATGGTGACAGTAAAAAAAAGAAGCTTTACCTCTGTTTATTAGCGTGAATGCATTGTTGTTTTCCATGCAGTATGGACATGCTAGTTTCCCATATGTGCTCCAACCAGAAAGCATTTCATAAGCTGGAAAATCATTGATAGTCCACATCAAAGTCGCCCTCATAAGGAAATTTTATTTCCTCGATATATTATAAGTCAAAGCTCCGGAGGACCACAACTGCACCAACTCATCAATCAACGGTCGAAGACAAACATCTATATTCCGACCCGGGCTGCTTGGATCGGGTATGACAGTAGATAAAAACATGAACTCCAGCCTCATACACATTCTCGGTGGCAAGTTATAAACCGTGAGTATGACCGACCAACAAGAATAACGAGCCGCAAATGGCCTGAATGGGTTGAATCCGTTTGTACACAACCCAAGATGCACGCTCCTTGATTCAACTGAAAAGTGAGGATGCACACTGTTAAAGTGTTTCCAGGCTTCACCGTCAAAAGGATGCACCATCACTCCATCAACCGCATCATGTGATTGGCGCCATGTCATATGCTCAGCAGTCCTTGGTGACATGAATAACCTCTGCAATCTAGGTTTGATTGGGAAGTATCTAAGTTTTTTATATGCCACTAGTGTCTTTCCCCTGCCAGTTCTGGGTTTGTAACGGGTGTCGCACGTCAAAAAATCCGCGCGGCGTCGGCTGGCGATTTTTCTCGTTGTTGATTTTGCTTTGATTTGATTGGTTCGTTGGAGTCGCCACCTAGTAATTTATTGAGGGCTACTAGGAAACCTGATGCACTGGTCTTGTCAGAGATTCACAGGTAAGGGACTGATTGTGGTTAGGGAAGATATTAGCACCCCTAACGCACCCTACCTGAGGTAAGCTGCTTCATGGACTTGATGTGTTTTTTAAAAATAAAATTTTAGCCCAATTCTAAGGCTTTGATAAATCAGTTATTAGTTCCCAAAATATATGTAGATACATGCTCTACATTTTTATGGGAAGTACAACATGATTTTTATCTGTCCTTTAGATATTTGTGCATATAAATTAAAATATTAAATTCATTTTTTTTCTTTTGATTCAATAACATACATGAAAAAAAATACACAAACACACACATCTCTTTTTCTATTATTATTTTCTTTTTCTTTTATTTTCTTTTCCTTTTTTGTTCTTTTTGTACATCACATTACAAAAAATTATAAAAAATTAAACACTAAACAAAAATTACATTACATAATTTAAAAGTTACAAAATAGTCCCTAAACTCCAGAAATTGCAGGGAAGCCCTTCTGGAACCGCATAAACAGTGGCGGCGCGTCTTCCCACGCGCCGCCGCCACTGGCGGCGCGTGAACCCACGCGCCGCCACAAAAGAGTGAAATGAGCGGGTCTGCTCAGCTTCTTCTCCCTTTCCCTTCCTGCAACGGCGTTGATAGCCACTGTCACCTGCAAAAACACAAAACGCAACAACAAGCCGATTTTATTTTGTTCTGTTTTTTAGATCTGTTTCCTCTGGTCAGTTATCTTCATCTTTGGATCTGTAATCGGCTCCCTCCTTCTGGTGACTGCTCCTGCCGATGGCTGATCTGATGGTGGAGTTGAGGAACGGCTGGGTCGGCCGAGAGAGGGAAGAAGGACGGCGCTGCTGCTGGTGTGGAGGCTGTCTGATGGTTGCTGCCGCTGGAGGCTGTTCGGCCGGGCTTGGATTGTTGGCGATGGCTTCGGCAACACTGGAGCTGACGGGGGCGCTGAGGTGTTGCTATCGTTGCCGTGGGACTGAGAGAAGACGGCGGGGCTGCCGCTGAGTTCGGCTTGAGGAAGAAAACGGAAAGGAGACCTGGCTCGGTCTGTGGTGGTAGGCTGCTGTGGGAAAGAGATGGGTCGATGGAGGCAGGTTCAGGAGCTGCGAAGAGTAGAGGGAGCAGCTGAGAGGGAGGATTTATGGAAGGGGGAGCTGATTTGTGGCTGTTGTTGGTCTATGGCCGGTTGATGAGTGAAGATCGGGGAAAGAGAGGAGGTGAGGGGTTGTCTTGTGTGGGTTTTGTGGGCAGTGGGAGGCTGGAGGGAAGGATGAAGATGACCGGGAGTGGAGCGGCCAGAAATGAAGAAAAAAATCTGATGAGGGGGGAGCGGCGGCTTCTTGGCTGGCTAGGGTGAGGGAGAAGAGAAAAAATGTTCACCTCTAGGGTTTTTTTTTGTTGCCCTTTTAATTGCAAAATTGCCCCCCCTAAAACAAATCAGTGTAGCTTAGTATTTATAGGAAAAGTTTTGCTAGGTTTTCAAACTAGTCCCTCAACTTTTCCTTTCCTTCTCTTTTCCTCTTTTTTTTGTAAATTTTGTATTTTTTTGTATTTTTTGATTTTTCTTATTTTTTTGTATTTTTGAAAGCGAGCAAATATCAACATCGACTCAATGCGGAAAATCAATGATTTTAAAAATGACGCGTGAAAAGTTGAACGCGTTCCAAATATCTTTGAAAATTTAAATTCTTTTGAGACGATGCTAAAAATAATAAAAACGATGCAAATGTATTAAAAACGTATTTTTTTTGGATTTTCAATGCTTTTCACTATTTTTGGATTTTTTCTGAAAATTTATTAAAACATGGGTCAAAAATTGGGTAGCAACAACGGGAATGCCCACATGTCATGCACTCGGTCAGCTCAACATTTTCAAGGTAGTATAACATGCAGAAGTTAGGGCACATGTGAATTTTCTGGTATCCTAAACCGAGGGGTTTCATCATTGACTTCGCAGCATAGAAGTTCTCTTTCAGCCTGTTCCCTTAAGATAAAATGCTTCTTGCCCATTCAATAATTTTGTCATACCCGGCCTCACTCAACCTGTAATCTGACTTGATGGTGAACACCTGTGCTACGACCGATAATTTACTGTGGTTCGTGCAGCCATCCCATAATGGTTCGTCAGAATCTTTCAATAAATCAAAAAACCTAGTTGCATCTGCATTAGGTTCTTCTTCTACGATTGGACATTGACTGACATTACCTTGATTCATTCTCATTACATCCATAACCATATTCCTGTAAGGATTAGTGTTGTCATTTGTCGATTCTTGCACGTTGCTAGGGCTAGAAGTTGACCCAATCACCTTTTCTCCCATTCTCTTCTTACAAACAAATACTTCTCCGTGTGCATACCAACACCGGTAATTCTCCCCAAACCCTTTATGTAGAAGATGCATCATTACTTTTTATTTTACACTTCCTGCATGGACACCTAATATCGCCTCTAGTAAAATTTCTGGGAATAAATGTTGCGAAATTAAAAAAACCTTGAACCCCGTTACAATAATTCATCCTCTGCAATCCTTAGGGTGAATCTCGATACATCCATGAACGATCATCCATGAATTCTACCGAACCTCTATAAAATTACGATGACAACATGTATTAATTAATTGTGTTAGGTAAATAAATTTGCAAATATATTGATTTACCTCAAAATTATCCAACAAACCATTTACAACTTCTCATAAATATTAAATATTCATTATCAATTATCAGCATCCATACAAATTAATACATGTAAATTTACGGAAATTACAACTCCGCAATACCATTGATAAAAATTAAAACGGACCTGTTAAATAAGCTATTAATTATTTCAAAACAACACATGTAATTCGGTAATTCAATAAAGTTTCAACAATTTACAAACAAATACAATTTTATAAAATCTAAAACAAACCATAACAAGTATAAAATTATACATTCATATACTACAAGTTTGTTTGAGAAATAAGAATAAAACATGTACATATACTAACAAAATACACATACTAAAAAAACAATAAAATTGTCATTTAAATGTTAAAATTTTAAAAGATAGAATTACTTACAAAAACTGATAAAATCCATCGGTAAATCAGAACACGGATGCTGTGACCACAAAACTTCAAGAAATATGACTTGTTGTGCTGAGAAGAGGGAGATTTTTTTTGGGGGGGGCTGGTTGTTTGCAGTAGGGGAGAGTTGGGATTGGGAAGAAGAATAATAGAGTCGGCAGAGTAGGCATATATTAACTTTTGCCGACGGATTCACCAACAAAATTATTACGTTTGTGATTCCATCAACCATTCTGATGGTAAACAGGGCATGTCACTATACAAAAATTTCGCTTTGAATCCCTCGGTGATTCCGTTGGCATGTTAAATGGTGAAGCGGTCACGTCACCATACGGATCTGCTATTTTGAATCTCTCGGTGATTCCATCGATAAAATCACCTGCAAAAACATCCATGACAGCGAACCGCCTTTTTTTTAATTCTGTATATTCCGTCCTTCATTCCATCAGTAAATACAGACCGAATGTGTCCGTCGGTATATACCAGCAGAATGACGGATGAAAAATTTTTTGTCAGTAATTGTGACCTTAAATTACGAACAGCAGTAGGTCGTCGGTAATTTCGTTGGTATTAAGCGAATTTCTAGTAGTGAGAGAGGAAGGGAAAATGAAGAGACATTTTGCTCTTCAGCACCTTATTCCAAAGAACAGGTGGAGAAAATCACATGCAAGCAAACACATGAGAGAAAATAAGAGGTTTGAGTGAAGATTAAAGCATCAAAAGCAAAACAAATTGAGGGCAAGGAAAAGAGGAGGCTAGCGGCAATAGAGGAGTGGAAAGCGACCAAGAAAATCTGAGGGAGAAGAGTTTTAGGGAGTAGAAAATGCAGCGAGGATAAACCCAAAACCTTCCTAGAACAATTTCTAATACATTGGGTAAGTGTTGTACAAAAGTTTTACTGTGGACGTGTTTACTATGGACTGTGAGGGATTTCACTATGCATTGCACTATTTCGAATCACTGTGGATTGTGATTGATTTCACTATGCATTGCAATGTTTGGGTTTACTCTAGTCTCTTTCAAAACGTGTGAGAGTGGACACAGACACATTGCATTGTGGACGGCACTGTAGGCATAAACTATTTTCATTATGAACATCACTGTAGCGCCCCGGGGGCGTTCCTCTACTGTGTTTTTGGTAAAAAATTACGGTTGGGGGTGTTTCTTTCTCTGCCAAAAGCTGTTAGGTTTGACATGGCAGCGAGACCCAACGTTGTTGGGTCTGGCTGCGAAGCCAAATCCAAAAATCTGACTTGAACCTTCCTCGTGGGATCGACCCCTTACTTGCTCTACACTATCTTGTGTGTTGTGTTTTAAGCTAGGGTAATTAATTTGTGCGACCGCGACATCGCAACAAAGCTCCATCAATATAAAATTTTAAGAACACAATGCAACACTTTTCTTTTCTTTCTTTTTTCTTTTTTCTTTTTTTTTTCTTTCACCTTTGGCAACTTTGCCCATTCTTTTCATTAAACATCACTTTTTTTCTTTTCACATAATTTCCAACAATAATCCCATGAGATATCATCAAGTATAAGCTTTACTAATCCTTGGCCAGGGGAAAAGGAAAACATATAAAAAGTTAAGGCTTACACATAGGTAAAGCAAAGAAAAGATAAATAAGTTCAAAAGGGCTCACTAAAGATAATATACTTTAGGATGACTTTTTGGCTTAAGTTGTTAAAATTTATAATGCCTTTATCATCTTCATGTACACATGTAATGTGAATATAATCTCAACAAGATATGAAGCAAGTTCTAGAGATACATATCATTGAAAGAATGCACAATCAAAGAATATAATATTGAAGGCTCAAAAGCTTATATTGGTATAACACTATAAAGTCAACATGACAGATTTTCAACGTCATTTATTCTAAAAAATGATAATAGCATTGGGTTCTGCTACCCAACAGGACCCAATAGTTTTGGGCCACACCCAAAACACTTTAAAAAGAGGCTGGGTCTAGCTAGGCAGCGAGACCCAATATCCTTGGGTCTGCCTGCACAACCATACCCGAAAATATTATTATTTGTATTATAAATATTTTAAAATTTATTATTATTAGTATTATTAATATAAAAAATATTATTATTTGTCTTATAAATATAGTTATTTTTATTATAATTAATATTGTCTTATAATCTTATTATTTTTATTATAATTAATACATAATTAAGAAATTTAAAAAATATATCATTAATTTTGAAAAACAACCATAGATTTGATTTGAAGGGTAATGATAATATTTTTACCATTCAAATCAAATCTATGGTTGTTTTTCAATATTAATAATAATGTTTTTTTAAATTTATTAATTATTTTATTAATAATATTAATTATAATAAAAATAATAATATTTATAACACAAATGATAATATTTTTCATATTAATACTATTAATTATAAAAAAAATAATGAAATTTATTACACAAATAATACTATTTTTCATATTAATACTTTCAATTATAATATAAATAATTATATTTATAGCACAAATAGTTATATTTATAAACTTAAGACCTAGGAACCTTGGATTCTAAAAAAGGACCCAAGGGAATTGGGTGCTGAGGCAGGACCCCTTAGCCTTGGGGCCTAACGCAGACCAAAGGATAATAATAATAATAATAATAATAATTTTACCATTTAGATCAAATCAATGGTTGTTTTTAATATTAATAATAATGTTTTTCCAAATTTATTAATAATATTAATTATAATAAAAATAATAATATTTATAACACAAATGATAATACTTTTAATATTAATACTATTAATTATAATAAAAATAATAATATTTATAACACAAATAATACTATTTTTCATATTAATAATTTTAATTATAATAAAAATAATAATATTTACAACACAAATAATAATATGTTTGATATTAATACTTTGAATTATAATAAAAATAATTATATTTATAATACAAATAATTATATTTAGAAACCTAAGACCCAAAAACCTTGGGTCTTGAAGAAAGACCCGAGAGAATTGGGTCCCAACGCATGACCTATTAGCTTTGTGTCTTGATGCCGGAAACAAGAGAATTGGGTCCTGATGTCGGACCAAAGAGAATTGGGTCTTGACGCAAGACCCATTAGCTTTGGGGTCTGAAGTAGGACCCAATAGAATTGGTCTTGATGTATGACCAAATTCTAAGGGGTCCTGACGCAGGCCCTAAGAGAATTGGATCCTGACTCTAGACCCAAGTGTAATAGGTCTAGCGTGGGACCCACATCTAATGGGTGTGGATACCAGACCCCATAGAAATAGATCTGGAAGTAGGATCCAAGGCTCATGGGTCCTACGCAGGAACTAACAGAACTGGGTTATGTTGCAAGACTCAAGAGAATTATAATAAAAATAATAATATTTATAATACAAATAATACTATTTTTAATATTATTACTTTCAATTGTACTGAAAATAATAATATGTTAACCATAAATAATAATATTTTTGATATTAATACCTTCAATTATAATAAAAATAATAATATTTATAGCACAAATAATAACAATTTTTAATTTTATCCTTCAAAACAACTATATGGTTTTTCTTTGGTAGTAATAATATTTTTTTAAAAATTTATTAATGATAATAATAATAAGAAGAACAATAATTAATACTTTTACCCTTCAAATTAAATCTATGTTTGTTTTTCAATACTAATAATATTTTTTTCAAATTTATTAATAATTATATGAACCATATTAGCAAATATATCAATGGTAATAGAAAGAACAACAATACTAATAACTCTTGTTATATTGTTTTCCAAAATCTTTTGAATTTGTTATTCCCCTTTTCAATTTCTTTTGAATTTGTTATTCCTTTCTACGTGGTCTGCAAACCCAAGAGTCGGTCAACAAACAAAGACAAACCCAGGTGCGTGGGTCTGCTGACCAAGCTGTGTGAGCCTTAAACCCTTGAGGGGCTTTGTAAACCCCAGGTGCGTGGTCTCTAGACCCCGGCGCTCGGGTGTGCCACTCAGGCACGTGGTTGACCCTAGCACCCAAGGTATGGCGTCTACAGCCCTAACATGTCCCTATCAAAATCAGATCTGATTATTTTCTCCCTAACCATCCCTTCAATGTCGAATGCATCCCAATGAAAAGACAATGCCACCCTCCCCCTACAGTCTTTCCAACTTTCCATGGCAAGGGCAGCTCAGCCAATATACTGCTGCAATCCACAGTAACAGGGGCTATGATCCCTTTTAGTATATTGTATAATATATTAATATAATAATATAATATCTTCACCCCAAGAAAAAGACAAAAAAATAGGTATGCTATAACATCCTCATTCCCGGAATAAAACAACAATCTCATGTCGAATGAAAAACAGGGTAATTGTTTTTTTGTATATATGATTTTCATATACAAGTCTATCAAAATTCCTACTGAAATTTTGACAGAGTCTCCACTATACCGGGAGGTCCCAAGTTATCAACATAGAACCTATTTACACTTCTAATATCTCACATCTCATAACTCAATCACGACCCAATCATCCTAGGTCTCAATCCCACAAACATCATTGTCAACACAACCACAATATTTATAACATACATTGAACAACAAATATCATTATAAAGGAAAAAATGAGACAAACACGCATACATGGAACATGATTATATGAATTTCAGAGTTAGGTTTATCTATTCAAGTTTAAACATCAAATATGCAAATTACATTATATAAATATTGTAATAATACCAAATACAAGGATATGCTCTCTAGAAATAGATAACAAAATGTGAACATAAGCTAGGATCTACTCCTGTCGTGCATGTGATGGTCCTGAAACAAAATACATATTATTGAAACATGAATATCACAATAAGTATAGTAACACAATTATCCAACAATTTTTTAAAAAACAAGCATGTATTCATATTCTATTCACTTCTCCCTTCTTGTTTTCATTGCAACTCTTTCTCATTCAAGATTTCATAAGATCAACCATGACTATTTCCGCCTAACACATTGCCGATACCAATTTAACTGGTATCATCATCACCTCGTAGGTATCTACACACAACGATCCCCTCACCCGCAGGGGTGGAATTAAATGGAGGCAAACAGGGGCCAGTCCCCTACAAAACATTTTAATTTTTTTTGTTATTTAGTATTTAAGTGTGGGAAGGTCTAATATTTTTTATTTTAAATAGATGGGCCCTTCCCATAGTAAATATATTTGCTAAATGATATAGGATCACTTTAAAAGCCCTATCTATGTGGAAAGAAAAACATAAAGTTATAAACCTTTTCAACTAAATTGACTTTGTCGTCACTATTTGGAGCCCTAAAAAAAAGTTAAAAAAAAAAATAAGAAAACAAATAACAATAGCAAGCGAAAAGGCTAAATTAGACATCAAACTCATTAATTAATTCATCTTTCATCAAACAAAACAAGGTAATTGGTCATTGGTAACCCAAACTTAACATTTATTTTTGTTTTCTTTTGGGATGTTTGTTAAGAATTTGATGATGTTTTTTTTATATATATAATTCTACTATTTTTGCTTTTTTTTCCCTCAGATCTGCTAGTTTTAACAATTGTTTTTGAATTCTTGTTATAGTGATGTTTTTTTTCTAATTAATTGGATATATTTTATGGGTTTGTTTTGATTATGCTTGGATTTTTTTTATGTTTTGTTTTAGCAGAGCCACCAAAATTATCAATTTTTTCTCATGATATATGTTTTGATTTTAGGTTGAACCATGAACAAAATAAGAAGAATTGATTTTTTTTTTAGAAAAAGAGGAAAAATATTGATAACTCACAGCCTAGTGAACCAATTGTTATGTGTAATGTTGAAGTTATGGTTGAGTAGCCCCAATGTGCTTCATTTTACAAACAACCTACATTGACTAGTGAACCACCTCCTAATAGAATCAACATTGCTCATTTAATTAGATATCCAAGCAATCATCCTTAAATTTGGGAATACCCGGTTAATCAACAAGATGAAATTCGAAGGGCATAAATTAATTTGAGGCCATATTAACCTTTGATGTCTGAATATCCACTGACTAGTGAAAAACATCCCCGTCGATTTCAATCTCATTGGTTCAAAATTTATCCATGGCTTGAATATTTAGAGAAAAATACTGCATTTTGTTTTCCTTGCTATAGACACATTTACTATTAAAGGATTCAGTTGTTGGAAGAAAGTTAATGATGGGGAACGATGTGCTTTTTTGACTCATATGGGAAAAAGGTCCAAATTCAGCTCACAGATTTGCTACCAAGTGCTTGGAAATTTTGAAAAATTAGTCATGTCATATTGAGAAGGTAGTTAAGAGGCAAACCACTCAAGAAATTCTAAATTATCAATTGCATATTAAAGCTTTAATAGATATTGTTCGTTGGCTCACATTTGAAGCTTGTGCTTTTAGAGGGCATGATGAATGTCCAGAATAAAAAAACCAAGGTAATTTCCTTGAAATGATGGAACTTATAGCATCTTACAATGAGCAAGTAGGTGCTCTTGTTTTGGGTAATGCTCCACAAAATGCTAAATACACCTCACATCAAATTCAAAAAGAAATTTTACATGTCTTTGCTAGAAATGTTCAGTCTCCAATTCATCATGAGATTAGTGACGCAAGATTTTGTTTAATTGTTGATGAAGCTCGAGATGAATCCATAAGAGAGAAAATGACCCTTGTTATTAGGTTTGTTGATAGAAGTGGATTTATACGAGAACGATTTTTGGATATAGTTCATGTCAAAGATACAATTGTTTTAACTCTTAAGGAAGAGATTTCCTTGTTTTATCTCATCACAATCTTGATGTTCAAAATATTAAAGGTCAAGGGTATGATGGTGCTAGTAATATGCATGAAGAGTGGAATGGTTTGCAAACTTTATTCAAAACATTATGTACATTGCTTAGCTCATCAATTACAATTAGCTCTTATTGTTGCAACTAGAGAAATCTCTTATGTTCACACTTTCTTTTAGAATTTGATTTTATTATTAACATTGTTAGTGCTTCTTGCAAGTGTAATGACACATTACGAGCTTTTCAAGCAGTTATAATTGAACATCTAGTTGATATTGGTGAGATTGAAATAGGTAAAAGAGTTAATCAAGTAGGTGGTTTGCAAAGACCTAGAGATAGCATATGGAGTTCACACTTCAAATCAATTTGCAATTTGATAAAAATGTATAGGGCAACTTGCTTGGTTCTTGAAAACATTGCTTTAGATGGATCTACTTATTCTCAACATGGTGATTCGGCCTGTTCATTTCAGTTTCTAATGTCATTTGATTTTGCATTCATCTTACATATAATGAAGAATGTTATGGGAATTATTGATATGCTTTGTCAAGCCTTGCAACAAAAATCTCAAGACATTTTAAATGATATGCATTTGGTGACTACCACAAAGACTTTAATTCAGAAGTTAAGAGATGATTGTTGGGAAACTCTTTTAGAAGAAGTGACATCATTTTGTAAGCATCAAGACATTGAAGTTCCTGATATGGATGCTTCTTTTTCTAATGTGGGATGATCTCGCCGTAAAAAAAATCAATAACAGTTGAGCATCACTACCGAGTTGATATATTTACAGCTATCATTGATCAATAATTGCAAGAGCTAAATAATAGATTCAATGAGTAGAAGATCGAGCTTCTTAAGTTGAGCACAACTTTAGATTCTAGAAATAGCTATAAATTATTCAATGTTGAAGATATATGCTTACTTGTTGACAAGTTCTATCTTGAAGATTTTTCTGACCAAGAAAAAATTCATTTGAGATTCCAGTTGCAACATTATGAGTTTGATGTACCCAATCATCCAAAGTTAAAGAATATGTCATCGATTGCTGATTTATGTCAAGGATTGGTTGAAACATAAAAATCATCAATTTATCCACTTATTGATAGGTTGATTCGACTTATTTTGACTCTTTCTATTTTGAAAACAACAACTGAACGAGCTTTCTCAGCGATGAAGATTGTTAAAACAAGACTTTACAATCGGATGGAGGATGATTTTCTTGCAAATTATTTGATTATCTATATAGATAAGAAAATTGTTGAAAGATTTATAATTGATATGATAATCAATGATTTCTATTCTATGAAAGAACGACGAGCATAATTAAAATAAATATGTAAGAATCATTTTTTATCATTTTTTATTTTATTTCAAAATTTATCAAACATAAATAATGCTTAAAGATCATTATATGTTTTGTAATACGTTCTTTAAATAAAACTAAATCATGCAGTTTTTATTTTATTTTTACAACTCATGTATAATAGATTAAAAAAAATATTATATCTTATTATATTAGTTTTGCCCCTCTAAGAAATAATCCTAGCTCCGCCCCTACTCACCCAAGACCCTAACATACACTAAATATATCTAGTCGATGCATGATGATCCCCTTACCCGAGATCCTAACATACACTAAATGTATGCTAGTCCATGTCTTATAGGCATCGATGCATAGTGATCCCCTTACCCGGGATCCTAACATACACTAAATGTATGCTAGCCAATACATGGTGATCCCCTTACTCGAAATCCTAACATACACTAAATGCATGTTAGTTAACGCCACATATCACACTAATATTTCCTATGTTAGCGATAATTTCATCGCTTGGTAATTTCACATAAGGATCATTCACTTTAAACACACATACATTCAGACTACTATTGTTACGGTATCACGATCGCACAAATTAATTACCCTACCTTCAAACACAACACACAAGTTAGTATAGAGCAAGTAAGGGGTCGATCCCACGAGGAAGGTTCAATTCAGATTTTTATACTAGATGATATGTGATTTGGGAGGGGTTAGAGGTTATCTAGGCAAAAGCAAATGTAAACAGAAAGAAGCAATCAATGCTAAATCAAAGAAAACTAAAATTTATCAAGAAAAACAAACCTTGGTCATAAGTAAACGTCCACCTACAGAAATCAGAATTGATCATGGAAATGAAATTTTAATTTATACTCTCACTATTTATCTTTTCTTATGCTGATTAGTTAACAAATTCATTGTATAACTAATCCTAACCATCAAATAACCACAGTGTTCGCACTAGTAATTTAATTCAATGGCAGCCTTAAAAACTAGATGAGTTGATTAATCTAGACAACATAATTGTCCGCAATCCATGTTTGATTTGATCAATCGAATGTTCTCCCTAAGGTTAATAACGTAGATCTACCATAATTATTAAACTTAGTTGCTTCACAAGTTCATATACCACAACTCCGGTTTTGATATCGAACTTAGCAATAGATTGTCTACAATAATAACTTAGAGTCCGTTCTAGCAATTACAACAAACAATCATAGGAAAAATAAGCATAGGAGAACAAACATATTCATTATATAAACTGAAAAGAAAAGGTAAACTAAATCTCACAGTTCTTGAAATATGAAGGTTTTCATGTCCTTGCCATCAAGAAAAAAAGTTTAGCCTTGCATGTCTACTGAACAATTAATCAAAAAGAAGGAAGAAAACATGATTTGTGTTTCTGTCAGAGGAAAGGGGCTTTTTTTTCTCTTAGCTGGTTGCCCTCTCTTTCCTTTCTCTCTTTCTTTTTATATCTTATGAAATCCTAATCCCTTTTTTACAAAATTACCCTTTCCTAAGTAGACAATTCACATTTAAGTACTTTGACTTAGAGAAATAGCCTTGCATAAAATCTTCAAACTTTGAATTTTGACTTAGAGAAGCTAAATTGCCAAAATAAAGACTTGGATGATGTTTGGATACTTTGAGAAGTACTTTGGACTTGTTTCTTCACAAAACCTGTCTATTGATAAAATTCATGTGTCATCTTAGAAAAATCACATCTCTCTCATATGAGCTCTTTTTCTACTAAAATTTGGTAGGCTGATAGGTCTTTGAGTCAGTAATCCAAACAAATTGAGTTTGCGTCTAATGGACTTCTGTAGCTCAAGATATTCAAGTCGGAGTAACTGAAGGTCAACATTGGCAGAATGCAAGATTTGACTTTGAAGGCTATAATTTCCATGCTCTTTCTCTTTTTATTTTTCTTTCCTTATATGTATAGAATGGTATGGATGTTAGCTTTCTAATTCTACTGGAATCACTTTGTTTCAACCTCTAGAGCTCAAGCTCTACAGAAAACATCGACTGAAGGTCAAATCTGTCAATTATCTCCAATTTACATTTTTTTTATTTTTTCATCCAAAAGTGTCTTCAAAACATAAAACAAAGAATATCAAGACATTTTATGTATAAAACATAGGTATATGTCGGTAAAACTATTAAATAATATGGTTGCATCAACTATCCAAAATAATAATATCATTACGCAAACTTTCATCCTTTCACAAAATATCCAACATTTGCTAATTCACATTTCACATCAATAACATATTAAATCATGGAATTTAACTAGAAAGTATAGGTGCAGTTCACCTACTTTCAGTAGAAGCTTTACTCGTGCTCCCCTATTGCTGCTATTGCATAATGCATGTGGTTCCTCTTGGTAATCACAAGCATATCTCATAAGTTATCCTCATTCAAGGATACATTTCATAATAACCATATTAACAACCAATTTAGGTCTTTCTTTCAATTATTCCTTATTTATATTTTACATTCTCTCATTTCATCCATTAATATCGTCATTCTTTTTCCGACCATCATTATCATTATAAATTTTTATTTTGAATATGGCTTGTTTCTTCTAATGGTTTATGAGTCAATGGTGGTTGTGTGCGTAGACAAATCCATGTATTTTGTAAAACCCAACAAAAAAAATTTAATGTTAGACCAACTTATTTTAAGGAAAATTGGTGGGGGAGGAACCAGCCTATCCTAGGAGGGGATTATGGAGGATATAACTAGCCATAGGATAAGTCAACAAGGGGATAGAGACCAAGGATAACTAGCACCCAAACATCCCCTCTCATTTAAGACGGGTATAAATGCAGGAGGGAAGAGAAGGTGACCCTTTCTCTTCCCCAAAAATAGCCGCCTAGTAGCCTTGGCTTCAACAACCCCTCTTTTTTCAAAGCAAAACCCAGTTACATGCAAGCCCTTGATTGTTGTGTGAGGAGAGAGTTAGAAGAAAGGAGAGGAGACCATGAAAGGCAAGTGAGATGGAAGGGCCGACTGCTGCAGCAAAGAGGGAAGAGAAGAAAAACTGAAAGTATAGAGGAAGAAGAAGAAAAAGAACTACATAAAAACCTATCTAGGACAACCCAAGATTGTGAGGTAAGGAAAAAACATCACCTCATTACTTGCCTTTTGGAATTTTGCGACATAAAAGAGAAGGAAACTGTATGGGTTTGGCTAGGGTTCTTACACCTATTACTTGAGAGGACTGATTAGTACTTAAAACTGCATTTTTATCAAGGTTTTATATCATCATATTGCACTTAAAGTATCATTAAATTCCCTAACTTAAGCATGTTTTATGATAGCAAGTACGATAACATAAGACATCTTTAATTTATGGTAAATGTTCATTTTGAATGCAGGTTTATCCCACAACTCAAAGGATTGATTGATGTGATTAAAAAGTTAAGAGACAAAGAGAAGACTAAGCTTAGAGAAGAGATGTTGGTTCAATTCAAACTAGAACGCCATTCGATTATTGGATCATAACTAGAGTTGTAGACCTTTGATTTAGGTCTGGTTCATCTTGATGGAAAGCTAAGACATAGGTCTAAAACTTTCATGAGAAGTCCAAGATTCAAATCTTCCATTTTCAAGTTCAACTCTTAACATCAAAATAGACGTCTGTATCTATCCTACAGCCCAGACACTATTCAGTGTTCAACCTATATATCGAGTTCTAGAAGTCCAAATGAGCTCTGGTTTTTTTGTTGAAAAGTTGAGACAATTGCCCACAACTTTTATGGAGACTATGTGCTCGAATTCTGATGTTAGCAATGATGTTTTGGCCAGCCAACAATGTCAATAACCAGCCACCAAGTCAATGGTTGGCCACCAACTAAATAGTTAGTCATCTAATCAATAGTTTTAAATTTTAGCCTATAAAAGGAGGCATTTGCCATGTATTTAGGCATCTTGTTTTTCAGATCAAGATCATCTTTTTGCTTTTTCTCTTTGTAATGTTCAAGTTTTCTTTCATGTTATATTAATCTCTTGTTTATGCTTTTTCATTTCCTTTCCTATACTTAGTTAACTTATATCATAATCATGTTTTTATCTTATTTATTCATGTTTCTCTTCTTCATAATGTTTAGGTAAGTTCATTGTGTCAAGGTGAAAAGGTTTCACTAGTGGTATTAGAATATGTATAATATAAACTCAACATGGACTTCAATGTTTATATTCAAGAAAGTTTGCTATTAACATGTCTTATCATTTTTATCTTATTCACTCCTAATACCTTGCTTGTTAAATGGTTAATCTAGATTTATATTGTATAACACTTAGTACAATAAATGCTCAATCATTCATAGTCTTCGGCCGACATCGTTGTTATAAGAGGAACTTGATTTGTTGTTAACATAGGTTAGCATCATGAATAGCTGACAGTATTTACAAGTATGGTGTTACTTAGATAAGATAATTAATATGATCATGTCAATAATTTATAATGAGCTAATAACGATAAATCATTCGATTAGATCCTCCATTGTGTGTGGTTTTCATTTGAGTAATAAAAAGAGTTTATATTATATTTATTTGAAATACCATTAGTGGATCCTCTAACCTTGACAACTATTTTTATCTTTGATTAAATCTTTACATCAATATCACATCTCAAAAGTTCTCTTCAACTTTCCTCCTTTTATTATTAATAATTTATATAGTTCACCTCCCTGTGGTTCGACCCCGGTCTTGCTGAGTTATTTATTACTTTGACACTCCTGCACCTGGGATAAGACATCAACTCTTTGATCATGTCAAGTTTTTGGCACCGTTGCTAGGGAGGTAAGTTATTGTATAAATTATATATTTCTTTTATTTTCTTTTGTTTTCACTTTTATTTGTTTTTCTAATTTTTATTTTTTTCTTTTTCTTTTTCTTTTCTTTCCTTTTGCACTTGCATGAGAGTTTGGACACGCACATTAAGTGGTAGACTTTATAGGAAATCCTCATTTTCTTAAGAAAACATGGCCGAAGAAGATAACCAGTCAATTCATAATGAGAACAATGAGAATAATCGTGTTAGAACACTTAGATATCATATGAATCCAACAAGAACAAGTGCACCATCATATATAGTTTTTCCTCCTGATGTATCTCATTTTAATTTTAAGCCAGGTATTATTAAACTTTTATCCACTTTTCATGGCTTAGATCTAGAAAATCCATACTTCCATTTGAGAGAATTTGAAGAAGTTTGTAACACTTATAATGACTTAAATTGTAGCATGAACACCATCAGATTAAAGTTTTTTCGTTTTTCATTAAAATATAAATCTAAAACATGGCTACAAAATCTTAGGTCAGGATCCATTCGTGCTTGGGATGAAATGCAACAACAATTTTTGAAAAAGTTTTTTCCTTCTCATAGAACAAACTCTTTCAAAAGACAAATCACCACTTTCACTCAAAAACCAGGAGAAACATTTTACTAGTGTTGGGATAGATATAAAGACTTGCTTAATACCTATCCTCATCATGGTTTTGAAACATTGAGATTGATTTCACATTTTTATGAAGGGTTAACACCTAAAGATAGGTAAATGGTGGATTTGATGTGCAATGAAACTTTTGAAGATAAAGACCCTGATGAAGCAATGGAGTACCTAGACTTGCTAGCTGAAAATGCTCAAAATTGGGACACTACAGGCACTTGTGAGGCACCAGGTAAAACTCAACCTCATACATCTAGTGGAGGCATGTACAACCTTAGGGAAGATCATGACCTCCAAGTCAAATTTACATCTTTAGCTAGAAAAGTCGAGGCACTGGAATTGAAAAAGAGTGGTCAATTAAAATATGTTCAAGAAATTATGTGTCAAATCTATGAAACTAATGAACACTCAACCAATGATTGTCCAACTTCTCCTTCTTTTAAGGAATGTCTCCATGAACAAGCCAATGCTTTAAATAGTTTTCAAAGGCCAAATCATAACTCATACTCGCAAACATACAACTCTGGTTGGAGAAATCACCCAAATTTCAGTTGGAAGAGTGGTAACAATAATGCACAAACTTCACAGCTATAATTTCAAGCACACCATAATTTTAAAAATTCTCATGGATATGCACCTCCTTATGCTCCCCCTCCTAGAAGAAATCTTAAGGAAACTTTGCATGGATTCATTAAAAAGCAAGAGACAATCAATACTCAAAATGCTCAAACCATGGTAGATTTGAAAGATACTCTTACAAAGTTCACATCTGCTCTCAGTTTTCAGAAGAAAGGTAAGTTTCCATCACAACCACAGCAAAATCCCAAGGGGTAGTAAAATGCAAATGCAAGTGGTTCTGAAAGCCAACACATGGATTAAGTCAAATCAGCCATTACTCTCCATAGTGGTAAGGTTATTGAAAAACCCATTATTAAACCTTATGAGAAAGATGATGAGTCAATCTCTGAGGGTAAGGGAAGGGTTGAACCTAAACATTGCAAAGAAAAAACTGATTCCCCACCAGCACTTCCATTCCCTCATGTCATGACAATTCTGAAATATTTAAAACTTTCAAATAAGTAAGGATCAATATACCTTTATTGGATGGTATAAAACAAGTTCCTTCTTATGCTAAATTTTTGAAAGACTTGTGCACCGTGAAGAGAAAACTGAATGTGAAAAAGAAAGCCTTTTTAGCTGAACAAGTAAGTGTCATTCTTCAAAATAATAATGCTTTTAAATATAAAGACCATGATTGTCCTACAATTTCTTGCTTTATTGAAGAGCATAAAATTGACAGAGCTTTACTTGATCTTGGGGCCAATGTGAATTTACTTCCATATTCGATTTTTCAAAGTCTCAATCTAGGTGAGTTAAAACCTACTTTTATAACTTTTTTACTTGCTGATAGATCTGTAAAAATGCCTAAAGGAATAGTTGAAGATGTGTTAGTACTTTTGTCTTCAATACACAACCTGTTGAAGCACGTAATTCAATTCCAGTTATTTTAGGATGTCCATTTCTTGCAACTTCTAATGCATTGATTAATTGTAGGAATGGAGTGATGAAGTTATCTTTTGGAAACATGACATTGGAGATGAATGTTTTTAACATTTGCAAGCAATCTAGAGATGATAATGATTTACAGGAAGTGGACTTTATTCAAAAATTAGTTTATGATCAATTTGAAAATACTTATAGTGAAACTAAGTTTAATGAATCTAAAGATTTGCAAATGTTTTATTTTCAGGAAGAATCAAAGGCAAATAGTTGGAGACCAAAAATTAAGGAATTGCCACCACAATCAATTAAGTCCATACCTTCAAGTCATTACCATTCAATCTCAAATACTTATTTTTGAGAGAAAATGAAACTTTTCCGGTAATAATTTCTTCCAAACTTAATGTTCATTAAAAAGGTAAGTTATTACAGACTCTAAAAATGCACAAAAATGCATTAGGATGGACCATAGCTGACATAAAAGGAATTAGTCCTTTGATTTGCACACATAGGATTTATTTGGAGGAAAATGCTAAACCCTTTAGAGAAATGCAACGAAGGCTTAATCCTAATATGAAAGAAGTAGTGAGGAATGAAGTGATTAAGCTTCTAGATAATGGAATCATTTATCCTATTTTTGACAGCAAATTGGTAAGTCCTACCCAAGTTGTACCTAAAAAGTCTAGAGTTACTGTGATAACAAATGAGAAAATTGAGTTAATTCCAATTAGGACTATTACTGGTTGGCGCATGTGCATTGACTATAGGAAACTTAATTCAATGACGAGAAAAGATAATTTTCCTTTACCTTTCATGGATCAAATTCTAGAAAGAGTTGCCGGTCATGAATTTTATTGTTTTCTAGATGGTTATTCAGGTTATAACCAAATTGAAATTGTATTTGAAGATCAAGAGAAAACTACTTTCACATGTCTATTTAGTACGTTTGCATACCAAAGGATGCCTTTTGGATTGTGTAATGCACCATCCACGTTTCAAAGATGCATGATACGATCCAACCATCAAAGGATCCATTGGAGGTTCCAGTTGGTCCAGTTACTAGGCTTAGGGCTAAGAAGTTCAAAGTAGATTTCAATGGACTTCTTCAAGATACATGGGCTAAGGTGGACTTCAAGAAGATTTGTAATAATAAAGAGCAAGCCTTAATTAATCTGATTCATGTTCAAGAGGGGCTTGTTGGTGGAACCAAGACCATTACACAAGGATTGGGAGAAGAAGACTAGATTCGGACAGTTTGACCTTTTGTTACTCTTTTAGTCATAACTGGAGTTACAGATCGAATTTTGATGTGATTCTAGTTGGGCTGGAAACTAGACTTCCATACCTGTCCAACGGTATATGGCATGCCTTCTAATTAATTAAGACGAGAGAGAACCATTTGTTTTAATCTGCCAGACAGAATGCGGAAACAACGAACTTGTCTTATTTAATTAGTTGGGCTATCAAACTTTAATTATTTTGAGAGGAGACAATTTGTTTGGGTTTTAGACTTGTTTATTTTAATTAGTTTGGGCTAGTTTTAGCTTGGGTTGATTATTAATTAAATTGGGTTTATGTGAGACCCATTAGGGAAATTAGGGTTTTGGCTTGGGGTATAAATACTCTTTAGGAATAATTTTAAGGCAGACTTTTGATAATATTTTCAGCATTGTAGCCGACTTTTGGTTGCTCAATCTTGGTTCTTGATTGAACTTTTAACTCTTCAAAGAATTGACCATTCTTTGTTGTGAATTTATACTTCTTTTGCTCGTCTCCAGGTGTAGGCGTTGTGATCGAGTTGGTTTATAGTCTTGTTACCTTGGAGCAAGTCTTCCATTGTGATAAACTCATACAAATATCAACAAACTTGCATTAGATTGATCTTGGGGTCGAGAATACCATTAAATTCCACTAGGGTTCGCATGAGTTGGTATCAAAGCTGATCTAATCAGAGGTTATATCCTTCAATTTGAGTCTTTATTGTTTCTTGTTTGATTCTTGATAGATTTGGCCACCTATATATATATAAAAAATAATAATAGGGATCTTACTTTTTATTGCTTTGTTGAACACTTAATCATAAGTTAGTGTTCTTTTTTTTTATGCTTCCTTAATCAAAATCGGCATACACACCTAAGTCTTGATTTTGTTTTGTTCTTGCCAATATATATATATATATATATATATATATATATATATATATATAAGGAGGCTTGATCTTGAAATCTTGATTGTTGCCGCACAAAAAAAAAAGAAAAGAAAAATCACTTTTTTTTGTTTTAGCTGAATCTTTTAGTAGTCTTGTTTATGTTTCTTGAAAATTTGGGTAGTTTAGTTGATTTTCTTGAGTTTCTGGAATTTTTTTGAATTAAATCCTTAGTTCTTGATAATTCGTAATTGTTTAGCTCTTTTTTGATTTTTTTTCGTGTCTTCAAAATGTCATATTATTCGTACAAATTTGCATTGCTATTCGTGAATTTATCATCGAGTTTTGTTTTGTTAGTTTCGTAATTTCTTGCTTCTAGAGTCTATATCAAATTTATAAATTCATTGCATAGTTGGTTGTTTTTTTTTTCTGAATTGTTGCTAAGTGATTTCAAGAACTAAATAAAGGCAATTTGAGTGGAAAAAGGCATAAGGAGCATATTCGAGTGAAAAGCCTATAAATTTGTGTGAAACATGAGTGTGTGAGGTGTTATTTTTATTGCTAACGATTTTCGTGTAGGTTTGAAAAAAAATAATGTCTTCTAATACTGTGCCACAGAAGAACGGTGAAATCCAAGAAGATGGGCTTTCGAGAATACAATAACAGATGGAATTTATGTTTGGTGAGCTGATGACTAGGATTGAAAAATTAGAGACTAGGTCTGATGGAGGGCGTAGTAAAAGGGGTAGAGAAGCTAGGAAGGAGGAGAGTGTAGCTGGAAACTCTGCAGATGAAGTCGAGGATGATCTTAACCGTTGTGGTGGGTTCCGTACACATAGGGGAGAGAGGTATGAGAATAGGTCAAGGAGGGGACATATTCGACCACATAGGGATTTTGAGCATAGAGGGGATTTTGATGATTTGGGAGATATAGACCGAAATTTGGGTAGTATTAAGTTAAAAATCCCAGCCTTTAAAGGTGGAGATGATTTTTGACATCCATAGGTACTCTAAAGAAAAGAAGGTTAAGTTAGCTGTAGTGGAGTTTACTGACTATGCCATGGTTTGGTGGGAGAGATTGGTGGTAGAAAGAAGAAGGAATAGAGAAAGACGAGTTAGCATATGGGAAGAGTTGAAGACACTAATGAAGAAGAGGTATATTCCTAAACATTATTATCGAGAGTTGTTTAATCGTTTACAAATGATTACTGTTGCGATGTCGAGATCGCACAAATTAATTACCCTAGCTTAAAACACACAACATAGTATAGAGCAAGCAAGGGGTCGATCCCACGAGGAAGTTTCAAGTCAGATTTTTATGTTGTACGTTATGTAATTGGGGGGATTTGGTTTGTGATTATCTAAACTATGGCAGCAATTAAATTAGCAAACAAAATCAATTAAAACCGAAACTTATCAAGAAAACAAACCTTGGTCGCAAGCACACATCCACTAACAGAAATTAGAACCGATCCTTGAAATGAAAATTGCAGTTTATGTTCTGAACTTTTATCTTTTCTTAACATTGATTAATTAACGGATTCACCGTATAACTAATCCTAACCAACAAACAATCAAAGTGTCCGCACTAATGATTCAATTTAATGGTAGCTTTAAGAACTAGATAATTTCATCAAGATTAACATATAAGTTGTCCGCAACTTGTGTCACTTTGTTCAAATGTTCTCCCTAAGTTCAATAACGTAGTTCCGCCACAATTATCAAGCTTAGTTGCTTCACAAGTTCATATATCACAACTCCGATTTTGATATTAAACTTAGCAATAGATTGTTCACAACAATAACTTAGAGTCCGCTCTAGCAATCATCAACAACAATATAGAAAATATGCATAGGAAAACAATCATACTCATTCATAACATAAACTAAAAATAGAAGGAAGAATAAATCTCATGGTCCTTGAAATCCGAAGGTTTTTGTGTCATTGCAACCAAGAAAAGAGCTTAAGCCTTGCATAACTATTGAACAACTACTTCTAAGGATTGAAGAGAGCATGATTTTTGGGTTTTTCGAGGAGAGAATTTGTGTTTATTCTCTACTGGCTGCTGCCTCCTTCTGCTCTCCCTCTTTTCTGCTGGCTGCTGCCTCTTCTCTCTTTCTTTTTATATGCTAAGAAACCCTAGTCTCTATTTTACAAAATAGTCCTTCCTTAAGTTGACAGTTTACATTCAAGTACTTCAATAACTATTTTCCCTAAAAAGAAGAAATAGCCTTGCATGGAATCTTCAAGCTCTGACTTAAAGGAGCTAAATTGCTGATATAAAAACTTGGATGTCGGTTAAGATGCTTCGGAATGTAATTTGGACTCGTTTCTTCACGAAACCTGTTTGCTGGCAGAATTCAGTTGTCATCTTTGAAAAATCATATCTCCCTCATATGACATCTTTTTTGGCTACTATTTGGAGCGTGGATAGGTCTTTGAATTAAGAATCCAAGAAAATTGAGTTTGCATCAATTGGACTTCTGTAGCTCCAGATATTAAATTTTGAATGACCAAAGGTCAACACTAGTAGAATGCGAGATTTGACTTTGCAGGATGTGATTTCCATGATCTTTCTCTTTTTATTTTTCTTGCATTACATTTCCAGAAAGGTATGGATGTTAGCTTTTTAGTGCCACTGGAATCACTTCATTTCGATCTCTAGAACTCACGCTCTGCACAAAACATCGACTGAACATCAAATCTGCCAATTACCTCCAATTTACTCCTTTTTGCATCTTTCATCCAAAAGTACCTTCAAAACATAAAACAAAGAATATCAAGACATTTTATATATAAAACATGGACAAAACATTAGGTAATGTTAAGAGTGTGGAGGAGTATCAGAAAGAATTAGAGGTGGCTATGATTAGAGCTAATGTTAATGAGGATGAGGAAGTTACGATGTCTAGGTTTTTGAATGGCTTGAATAGAGACAGCTAATGTTGTGGAGTTGCAATCATATGTTGATTTGGAGGAGTTAGTACACTTAGCCATTAAGGTTGAAGGACAGTTGAAAAGGAAGGGTAATACACGATCTAGAGCTTATACGGGGTCTTCTTCAGGTTGGAAGATGAATTATAGGAGAGAGGGTAGTGCGTCATCGAAGCCTTTGGTGACTTCTAAAGTTGCCGAACCTAACTCCATGAAGAAGCAAGTTTCGACCAATGATCAAAAACTTAAGGGAGAAGTTCAATCGAAGTGTAATCGTGATATAAAGTGTTTCAAGCGTCAAGGATTGGGACACTATGCATTAGAATGTGCAAATCATCGAGTTATGATTCTAAAGGATGATGGAAAGATTGTGTCCACTAGTGAGGAGTCTGATTGTGATGACATGCCCCCACTTGAGGATGCTAGTGATTTAGAGTATGCCTCCACTTGAAGGTCACTTAGTGTTCAGAAGGTCACTTAGTGTTCAGACTAAAGAGGATGATGTGGAGCAACAAAGGGAGAACATCTTCCATACTAGATGCCTAATCAACGATAAGGTATGTAGTATGATCATTGATAGTGGTAGTTATACTAATGTTGCTAGTGTTACTTTGGTTAGAAAGTTGGGATTGAATACCATAAAGCATGAGAGGCCTTATCAAGTTCAATGGTTGAATGAATGTGGTGTTGTTAGGGTGAATAGACAGGTGATGATTTCTTTTTCAGTAGGCAAATATAAGGATGAAGTGTTATGTGATGTTGTGCCTATGCATGCTACTCATCTGTTACTAGGGAGGCCTTGGCAATTTGATATAAAAGCCAAGCATGATGGGTTTAAGAACAGGTATTCATTAGAAAAGGATGGAAGGATTTATACACTTGCCCCACTCTCACCAAAGCAAGTGTATGAAAATCAAATTCAATTGAAGAAGGGTTATAAGGAAGAGCAACATGTTTCGGCCAAAGTGGAGGAACAAAAAAATTTGGCTAAAATGGAAAAACAAGCTGAACAACACGGTGAGGATGTGAGGAAGAGAGAAAAGAAAGTGAGCCATGAGTTGAAAAAAAAAGGGAACAAAGTTTCGGCCCTTAGGACATTAGGGGAGGGTCATGGCCAAAAACAAAAGGATGAAAAGAAGGCCGAGAGTGGAGAGAAGAAAGAAAGGGTGAGAAAAGAAGAGTGTGTAGAAAAAGTGGGGAAACACCTTAATTTTTTTGCAAAATCTAATGATCTTAAACATGCCTATCTTTCTGACTTGCCTATGATTTTACTTGTGTATAAGGAGGCATTCTTTAACTCAGATGATTTAGATTCTTGTGTTCCTAGTGTTGTTAAAGTTCTTTTGCAGGAATTTGAGGATGTCTTTTCGGATGACATTCCTAGTGGTTTGCCGCCAATTAGAGGTATTGAGCATCAAATTGACTTTGTTCTAGGAGCATCAATACCAAATAGGCCAGCTTATAGGAGCAATCCTAAAAAGACTAAGGAGCTTTAAAGGCAAGTGGGGGAGTTGATGTTGAAAGGATACATTCGAGAGAGCATGAGTCCTTGTGCAATTCTCATGCTTCTTGTTCCAAAAAAGGACAAAACTTGGCGAATGTGTGTGGATTGTCATGTTATCAATAACATCACTGTAAAGTATCGACATCCCATTCCTAGATTAGATGATATGTTGGATGAATTACATGGTTCTACATTGTTTTCGAAAATTGATTTGAAAAGTGGTTATCATCAAATTAGGATGAAAGAAGGGGATGAATGGAAAAGTGCTTTTAAAACTAAATATGGTTTGTATGAGTGGTTGGTTATGACTTTTGGACTTACTAATGCACCTAGTACTTTTATGAGATTGATGAATCATGTGTTGCGTGCTTTTATTGGTAAGTTTGTAGTCGTTTACTTTGATGATATCTTGATTTATAGTAAGGAGATTGATGAGCATATAAGTCATTTGAGACAAGTTCTTGATGTGCTTAGAAAAGATTCCTTATATGCTAATTTGAAAAAGTGTGACTTTTGCATAGATAGGATTGTTTTTCTTGGATATGTGGTTAGTGCAAAAGGTATAGAAATGAATGAGGCTAAGGTTAAGGCTATTCAAGAATGGCCTACACCAAAATCCATAACAGAAGTTAGGAGTTTTCATGGTTTGGCTAGTTTTTATAGGAGATTTGTTAAAGACTTTAGTACGATAGCCTCTCCATTGACTGAAATTGTTAAGAAAGCCATGGGTTTCAAGTGGGAAGAAGAACAAGAAAATGCTTTTAGCTTGTTAAAATCAAAGTTGATTTCAGTACCTTTACTATCTTTACCTGATTTTAATAAAGCTTTTGAGATTGAATGTATGCTTCAGGAATAGGTATTGGAGTCGTTTTAATGCAAGAAAAACAACCCATTACTTATTTTAGTGAGAAACTCAATGGTGCAACTCTTAACTATCCCACTTATGATAAAGAGTTGTATGTAGTCGTGCGGGCTTTGGAGACTTGGCAACATTATCTGTGGCCTCAAGAGTTTGTCATACATACTGATCACCAATCGTTGAAACATTTGAAGGGTCAAGGTAAGTTAAGTAGGAGACATGCTAAGTGGGTTGAATTTATTGAAACTTTTTCATATGTGATTAAATACAAGCAAGGTCAGGAAAATGTGGTCACCGATGCCTTATTGCGAAGGTATGTTCTTCTTAATACTCTTAATATTAAATTGCTAGGATTTGAGTATATTAAGGAATTGTATCTTGATGATCATGATTTCGGTGCTATATATGACACATGCAAGGTTTTGGCCATGGATAAATATTTTAGGCATGATGATTTTTGTTTAAGGAAAATAAGTTATGTGTGCCTAATTGTTCTTTACGTGAATTACTTGTGAGGGAAGCACATGGGGGAGGTTTAATGGGGCATTTTAGAATTACTAAAACTTCAGAGGTTCTGCATGAGCACTTTTATTGGCCTAATATGAAAAGAGATGTGCAAAGAATGTATGATAGGTGCATAACATGTAGACAAGCTAAGTCTAGGGTAATGCCTCATGGACTATACACACCTTTACCTGTTCCTAAGGAACCTTGGGTTGATATTTCTATGGATTTCATTTTGGGTCTACCTAGGTCTAAGAAAGAGATAGATTCTATATTTGTTGTTATTGATAGATTTTCTAAGATGGCACATTTCATTGCTTGCCATAAAACTAATGATATAATAAATATAGCTGACCTATTCTTTAGAGAGGTCATTCGGCTACATGGTCTTCCTAGGAGCATTGTATCCGATCGAGACGTTAAGTTTTTAAGTTACTTTCGGAAGGTTTTGTGAGGTAAGTTAGGAACTAAACTTTTATATTCTACTACTTGTCATCCACAAACAGATGGTCAAATTGAAGTTGTTAACCAGACTTTGATTCAATTGTTAAGGGCTATCATTCAAAAGAATCTTAAAAATTGGGAAGATTGTTTGCCATTCATTGAATTTGCATATAATCGTAGTGTGCATTCTACTACTGATTATTCCCCATTTGAGATTGTTTATGGTTTTAACCCTTTGACATCATTAGATTTGATTCCTTTGCCTGTTAATGAAAGGGTTAGTCTTGTTGGTAATCAAAAAGCACAGGTGGTGAAAGATCTCCATGCAAAAATTCAGCAACAAATAGAAAAGAAGAATGAACAATATGCAAACAAAGCTAATAGGGGACGAAAATTAGTGAGATTTGAACCAGGTGATTGGGTTTGGGTGCATATGAGGAAGGAAAGGTTTCCTGAACAAAGAAGATCAAAGTTGATGCCTCGAGGAGATGGTCCTTATCAAATCATAGAAAAGATTAATGATAATGCCTACAAAATGGATCTACCAGGTGAGTATGGTGTTAGTGCTACATTCAATATTTTTTATCTTTCTTTGTTTGATGTAAGTGATGATTCGAGGTCGAATCCTTTTGAGGAGCGAGGGGATGATGCGATCCAACAATCAAAGGATCCATTTCAGGTTCCAGTTGGTCTAGTTACTAGGCTTAGGGCTAAGAAGTTTAAAGAAGCTTTCGATGGACTTCTTCAAGATACATGGGCTAAGGTGGACTTCAAGAGGATTTGTAATAATAAAGAGCAAGCCTTAATTAATCTGATTCATCTTTAAGAGGAGCTTGTTGGTGGAACCAAGACCATTACACAAGGATTGGGAGACGAAGACTAGATTCGGACAGTTTGACCTTTCATTACTCTTTTGATCATAACTGGAGTTACAGATTGAATTTTGATGTGATTCTAGTTGGGATGAAAACTAGACTTCCATACCTTTCCAACGGTATATAGAACGCCTTCTAATTCATTAAGACGAGAGAGAACTATCCATTTTAAGTTGGGCCTTTCTACTGCCAGACAGAATGCGAAAACAACGAACTTGTCTTATTTAATTAGTTGGGCTATCAAAATTTAATTATTTTGAGAGGAGACAATTTGTTTGGGTTTTAGACTTGTTTATTTTAATTAGTTTGGGCTAGTTTTAGCTTGGGTTGATTATTATTTAAATTGAGTTTATGTGAGACCTATTAGGGAAACTAGGTTTTTGGCTTGGAGTATAAATACTCTTCAGGAATAATTTTAGGGCAGACTTTTGATAATATTTTCAGCATTGTAGCCGACTTTTGGTTTCTCAATCTTGGTTCTTGATTGAACTTTCAACTCTTCAAAGAATTGACCATTCTTTGTTGTGAGTTTATACTTCTTTTGCTCGTCTCCAGGTGTAGGCATTGTGATCAAGTTAGTTTATAGTCTTGTTGCCTTGGAGCAAGTCTTCCATTGTGATAAGCTCATTCAAATCTCAACAAACTTGGGTTAGATTGATCTTGGGGTCGCGAATACCATTAAATTCCGCTAGGGTTCGCATCAAAGCATGCTTAGCATATTCAGTGATATGGTTGAATGTTTTCTTAAGATTTTTATGGATGATTTTTTTGTTTTGGTGATTCATATGATGATTGTTTAACTAACTTGGAAAAGGTTTTGAACAGGTGTGAAGAGAAGAATCTTGTGCTGAATTGGGAAAAATGTTTGGTCACATTGTTTCATCAATAGGAATTGAGGTTGACAAATCTAAAATCGAGTTAATTGCCAACTTGCTAACACCAAAATCTGTTAAAGATGTTAGATCATTCTTAGGACATATTGGTTTTTATAGAAGGTCGTCAAAGATTTTAGTGTAATATCTAAGCCATTGTGTAACCTTCTAACAAAGGATAATGTTTTTGAATGAACTGAACATTGTGAAGAAGCCTTTGTTAAACTTAAAAACTTGTTTACTTCTGCTCCTATCATTCAACCTCCTGATTGGTCATTACCTTTTGAAATGATGTGTGATGCTAGTGATTATGCCGTGGGTGTTGTTTTAGGACAAAGAAAAGATAAGAAACCCTATGTGATTTACTATGCAAGTAAAACTTTAAATAGTGCTCAAATGAATTACACTACCACCGAAAAGAAATTATTACTTGCAGTAGTATTTGCGTGTGAAAATTTTAGATCTTATCTTGTTGGCTCACCTATTGTTGTTTTTAGTGATCATGCAGCATTAAAATATCTTCTTTCTAAGAAGGATTCTAAGGCTAGATTGGTGCGGTGAATTTTTTACTTCAAGAATTCAATATCTTAATCAAGGATAAGAAAGGCACCGAAAATGTTGTCGTGGATCATTTGTCAAGATTGACAAAAGATTCCACATCTGACATCACACAAATCAATGATTACTTTCCTGATGAATCCTTACTTTCTATTTCTATAATATCTTGGTTTGCTAACATTGTCAATTTTCTTGCAATAGGAGATTTGCCAACTCATTGGAGTATCCAAGACAAAAGAAAGTTTTTGAACTAAGTGAAGAACTTTTATTGGAATGACCTTAACTTATTCAAATATTATCCCGATCAAATATTTCGAAGATGCATTCCCAGCAATGAGGTAAGCAGTGTCATTAAATTTTGTTATTTTGAGGTATGTGGGGGTCATTTCTCATCTAAGAAGACAACAACAAAAATCTTACAATGTGGATTTTATTGGCCCACCATGTTCAAGGACACGCATGCATTCTGCAAAACTTGTGAAAATTGTTAAAAGTTAGGATCTATTTCAAAACGTCACATGATGTCTTTAAATCATATTCTTGTCATTGAAATCTTTGACTGTTGGGGTATGGATTTTATGGGTCCATTTCCTCCATCATTTGGTTTTGTGTACATATTAGTTGTAGTAAACTATGTTTCAAAATGGATAGAGGCAATTCCAAGTCGTAACAATGATCATAAAACAGTGATCAAGTTTTTGAAAGAAAATATTTTGAGTCAATTTGGAATCCCTTAGGCCATGATAAGTGATGGTGGAACACATTTCTGCAACAAGCCATTTGAGTCTTTAATGAAGAAATATGGAATCACACACAAAGTTGCCACTCCTTATCACCCTCAGATAAGTGGACAAGTAGAACTTGCTAATAGGGAGATCAAACAATTCTTGGAAAAAATAGTGAACCCTAATCGGAAGGACTGGTCTTTAAGACTTAATGATGCACTTTGGGCTTATCGAACTGCTTGTAAAACATCATTAGGTATGTCACCTTATATGCTAGTTTATGGAAAACCTTGTCACTTGCCTGTAGAACTTGAACATAAAGCTTATTAGGCTATTAAAGCTTTCAATTCAAACCTAGATGATGCTAGGCAGCTACGTAAATTACAAATAAATGAGCTTGAGGAAATAAGAAATGATGCATATGAGAATTCAAAAATTCATAAAGCAAGAATCAAAGAGTTTCATGACAAGAGAATCTTAAGAAAAACATTTGATGTTGGTCAAAAAGTTTTGCTTTATAATTCTCGACTCCATTTATTTCCCGGAAAGCTAAGATCAAGATGGAGCGGTCCATTTATTGTGAAACATGTGTATCCTTATGAGGCCTTTGATATTGAGAATCCAAAGAATGGCAATGTTTTTAAGGTAAATGGACATCGTTTGAAAGCTTACTTTGATAATTTTCCTACTGAAAATGAATCAATTGGTTTGAATAATCCTCTATATAAAGGTTGATTATTATGTTTTTCTCACATTATTTTTATGTTTCTTTTTGGTGTGATTCTTGTTTTGCTAGTCTTTCTCCAACCTCGGTCAAATGGCGGATAACGATGTGAAAGATTAAGGTTGTTAATGAACCATGGAATTCCTGAAGATATTCGCTGGATGATTGAAGCAAAGGTCCAATTATCAGGTGAGTCTTCCAATACTTTTATTTCATACATGTCTGGGACAGGTAAAAGCACTTTTGCAAAGAAACGTCGTGCAAAATGATTGAAAGTCTGTCACCGATGTGCTCGATGGACTTGTAATGCAAAATGTCATTTTTTTAGGAATAGTATCTATAAACCGTGAAGATAAAATACAATTCATTAAGGATGGCATGAGTAAGGACTCTCGACAATGGATATCTTGGCTCTCGCATCGATGAAGAACGTAGCGAAATGCGATACTTGGTGTGAATTGTAGAATCCCGTGAACCATCGAGTCTTTGAACGCAAGTTGCACCCGAGGTCTCTTGGTCGAGGGCACATCTGCCTGGGTGTCACGCATTATCATCCCCACTCCCCTCGGCTCTCGAGGGCGGGGGTGGATATTGGTCTCCCAGACGCTTCTACTCACGGTTGGCCCAAAAGCGAGTCCTTGACGACGGTCGCCACGACGAGCGGTGGTTGAGAGACCCTCAAACACGGTCATGCGTGCCCCTGTCACCCCTGGGATCTCCTGGACCCTCAGGCATCGACTTTCTAGGATGCTCTCGTTGCGACCCCAGTTCAGATGGGACTACCCGCTGAGTTTAAGCATATCAATAAGCATCGTGCAATTCATGATTAATGGCCTCATTTTTATAAAGAACATGATCGACTTAGTCTTGGGAATCTAACTAAAAAAGACCCTGTTTGTCAGTAAACTGGATGAGAAGTTTATCCCTGACCCATAGAGGGCGTTTAAGTCGTTCTTGAACAGAAAACCAAGAGAAGATG
This sequence comes from Populus nigra, assembly GCF_951802175.1. NCBI lineage: Eukaryota > Viridiplantae > Streptophyta > Magnoliopsida > Malpighiales > Salicaceae > Populus > Populus nigra. The sequence goes on along the minus strand of NC_084853.1, from coordinate 33,036,386 downwards.
TGAGCTACAATCACAACTACTTGTACATACACATGTTTTTTTTTAAAAAAAAAGAGAGAGAGAAAGTGAGACTCTAGCTAGCCTACATATAGGTGGTATGATTGCATTTTCAATTTCTCATCTATAAAATCTTCTTTTCCTTCCTTTCATTTGTACTCAACCCATACATTCAACAAATATAGAAGTGTGTAGAAATGGCAAGTTCCTCAGTTCCTAAAAAAAAATTGTGTTTTCGGTGGATCCAGTCCTAGGAAAGAAAAAGAGTTTTTAGAATCAGCAAATCATCTTGGTCCGGTACTAGCTGAGAGAAAGATTCATTTAGTGTATGGGGGAGGCAGCCTTAGGTTAATGGGAACTGTGTTAATAGCTGCATTTTTAGGTGGCAGTCAAGTTTTGGGTGTCATTCCAACAGCTTTGGCCAAAATGGACATCATTGGAAAAACAATTTCTAACATTTTCAACATGACAAATCCTCATCTCTGCTGCTACTGCTGAGCAATTGATTAATGAACTACAATCTTTCATCCCTGTAGTTGATTCCTCTATGAATCAACTCAATTGGTCAATCACGGAACGCCGTAAAAAGCTTAGATTAGATTTGAGCCTTAGTTTGTGAAAACTTGTGTCTTTTGGTTTTATTAATAGCATAATATTTGTGTTTTGTTATTTCTTATATTTGTTTAAGTGTGTTTCAGGTTTGTTAGTAGTCGTTGTTTTAGGTGATGTCTTCTATACTCTATCTTTCCACCTTAGGACATTGAGGATAATGTCTCATTTTGGTTGGAGGGTGAGGGTAGTTTATAAAAAAAACTAACTATTTTACTATTATTAAAACCATTTGATAGAACTATTGTTGTTAAAATGACTCTTGAGACGCATTTTAGTAATCATTTTCCAATGGTTATTCATAACAAGGTCTATCATAACACTTCTTGAAATATTCAGGTTTGCAAACTCTCGTATTGAAATATACTCATTTAACAAGTATTCTTAAACCTTCATTTTCACACACATACTTTAACATATGATTGTGGGTTGCACATTGTATTATTACATTATTTATGTTCTTTTGTTAAAGGTAACAACTAAAGGAAAACGATAGTATATAATTTGCAAAAAAAAAACAAAAACAAAAACAAATTGATAATAAAATGAATAAATAAAAAAGTAGATAAGTTTGGTTTTGTAACCTCCTTGACTTAAGCAATTAAGGCCGAAGGGGTGTTTTAACACCTAATACCCTAAAGGCAACTGATTTGGGAGCTATTGGCCTAGTGCTTGTTACATGAGTTGAGGAGAAAGCTTAAGGGAATCAAACATTGCACTATCTATATTTTAGTTTCTGCAACCTGAGTTACTAAGCTCGAAGGGGTGTCTCAACACCTAATGCCCTAAGACCAACTGGTCTAGGAGTAATTAGCCTAAAGCTCGTTACATGGATTAAGGATGCGTTGTGTTTCAAGTTATCAAAATAATAATAACAATAGTCCCAACTTAAGGAAATTAACCTTAAACATTAGAACAAAATTTTGAATTCTTCCAAGAAAAGCCCCATAGCTTTGTTTTGAGATATTAAGCACAAAATGAAGGTTTATTAATATCTTGTTTAGGAAGTATGAAGCAGATATATAAATTTAATGAGAGTTTGTTTATTTGGATAAATTAATGGAAGTTGAATGATTGCTTTTGAATGTCGCAAATTGTTTTAACGCTTTAATTACTAGGGACTAGTAATAAGCTGGTTGGCGGGTGTGATTAATACTTAAAAATGTATTTTTATCAAGGTTTTATATCATCATATTGCACTTAAAGTATCATTAAATTCCCTAACTTGAGCATGTTTTATAATAGCAAGTACGATAACATAAGACATCTTTAATTTATGGTAAATGTTCATTTTGAATGCAGGTTTATCCCACAACTCAAAGGATTGATTGATGTGATTAACTATTAAAAGTGAAGAGACAAAGAGAGGACTAAGCTTAGAGAAGAGATATTGGTTCAATTTAAACTAGAACACCATTCGGTTATTGGATGATAACTAGAGTTGTAGACCTTGGATATAGGTCTAGTTTATCTTGATGGGAAGCTAAGACATAGGTCTAAAACTTTCATGCGGAGTCCAAGATTCAAAGCTTCTGTTTTCAAGTTCAACTCTTAACATCAAAATAGACGTCTGAATCTATCCTGCAGCCCAGACACTGTTCAGTATTCAGCCTACATATCAAGTTCTAGAAGTCCAAATGAGCTCTGGTTTTTTTTGTTGAAAAGTTAAGACAATTGCCCACAACTTTTATGGAGACTATGTGCTCGAATTCTGATGTTAGCAATGACGTTTTGGCCAGCCAACAATGTCAATAACCACCCACCAAGTCAATGGTTGGCCACCAACTAAATAGTTAGTCATCTAATCAATAGTTCCGAATTTTAGCCTATAAAAGGAGGCATTTGCCATGTATTTAGGCATCTTGTTTTTTAGATCAAGATCATCTTCTTGCTTTCTCTCTTTGTAATGTTCAAGTTTTCTTTCATGCTATATTAATCTCTTATTTATGCTTTTTCATTTCCTTTCCTATTCTTAGTTAACTTATATCATAATCATGTTCTTATCTTGTTTATTCATGTTTCTCTTCTTCTTAATGTTTAGCTAAGTTTATTATGTCAAGGTGAAAAGGTTTCATTAGTGGTGTTAGAATATGTATAATATAAACTCAACATAGACTTCAATGTTTATATCCAAGAAAGTTTGTCATTAACATGTTTTATCATTTTTATCTTATTCACTCTTAATACCTTGCTTGTTAAATGGTGAATCTAGATTTATATTGTAAAACACTTAGTACAAGAAATGCTTGATCCTTCATAGTCTTCAGCCGACATCTTTGTTATTAGAGGAACTTGATTTGTTGTTAACATAAGTTAGCATCATGAATACCTGACAATATTTACAAGTATGGTGTTACTTAGATAAGATGATTGATATGATCATGTCAATAATTTATAATGAGCTAATAACGATAAACCATCCAATTGGATCCTCCTTTGTGTGTGGTTTCTCGTTGAGTAATAAAAAGAGTTTATATTATATTTATTTGAAATACCATTAGTGGATCCTCTAACCTTGACAATTGTTCTTATCTTTGATTAAATCTTTACATCAATATCACATCTCAAAAGTTCTCTCCAACTTTTCTCCTTTTATTATTGATAATTTATATAGTTCACCTCCCTGTGGTTCTACCCCGGTCTTGCTGGGTTATTTATTACTTTGACACTCCTGCACTTGGGATAAAACATCAACTCTTTGATCGTGTCAAGGACTAGATAGAAAGATTAAGGATAATGGGGGCTGGATGGGGGGACCTATTCTAGATACATTGACAAAAAAGAAATGGATGAACATGAAGAACAAAACCTAGACTAAAGGCCACCCAAGGAAAAAATTTGGAAAAGGATGAAATGAAGTGATAAAACCTGAAATTTGTGACCTTATTTAACTCATGGAAACATGCATGAGCTGAGGTGAGGTAAAAATTCATTTTCTTGATAATTTATGGATTTAATATGCATGAATAAAGAGTTGTGTGAAAATAAAATGGAAGAATGTGCAGAGTTATGATCTTGTTGAACCCTTAGGAAGATAACTGAGTTGAAATAGAATTTGTTAATGCTTTGATTTTGTTATAAGGTTAATGAACTTGCATGAATATGGTTTAAGTGAATGAGAATGTGGTTATGACATGATTGTTGTGATTATACTTGTGTTAATGACATAAATTCTGCATATATGGTGGATGAAGTTATGCGAAAATGTGTTGAAATCATAATAAATGTGCATAATTGTGTTGTTGTTAAGCCTTAGGGGCATGTTGAAATTGAAGTGGAAATCACACCATGTTAATGCCTTGATTTTTGCATAGGTAACGGATGAACTTGTTTAATTAGAAATCAAATGGTTAAATGTATGATCATGTCATGTTGTTGGGAATATGTTTGTGTTAGACTTGATAAAATGCATGCAAAAGATTGAATAAAATAGGGCAACTATGTTTCAACCATTTAGAGTAAAATTAGAAATGACTTAAAAGTCGCTGATGATTACTGAATCAGCAACAACATAGATTGCGTTAATGATTTCTGGATCAACAGCAACTCCGTTTTTGTCAATGATTTTTGTATCAATAGTGGGATGTGTGCGCTGATGAATTCTATGTTAGCAGCGAACCAGTTTCCGTTGCCTAATTATGTTGTCAGCAGCGAATCAGTTTTCTTGAGCTTAATAAAAAGGGCAGAATCATGACTACTAGAAACAAATCTAATAGACGAGATCACAACAGAAAATTTCTGAAACCAAGCACGAAGTGCTTGTTTGAGACCAAATAACGCTTTCTTGAGCTTAGAAACATACCTAAAGTCATGTGAAACACCAGGAGGGGGTGCTATATAAACTTTTTCTTGAAGATCTCCATTCAAGAAGGCACTTTTAACATCAAGTTGAGAGATGTGCCACTAACAAACTGAAGCTACAACAATAAGAGCATGAATAGTAGTCATTTATGCAATTGGGGCAAATGTCTCGTCATAATCCATATCATATTGTTACATATTGTTGAGAGTATGCTTTTGCAACTAACCTAGCTTTGTATCATTCAATAGACCCATCAGAATTAGTCTTGATCTTATACACCCAACGATAACTAACAACACTCTTACTAGGAGGTAGAGGAACCAAATCCCAAGTATTTATCTTATGCAAAGCAAAAGGTTCCACATCCATAGCTTGCTATAAAAAAGGATAGGAAGAGGGCTCAGAGAGACAATGAACAGAAGCTAAAAAAGAAGTAAATGATGAAGAATAACAAGAATAAGCAAATTCTAGTAGTTTTATGGATGTACAAATGCATATGGATTGACATAAAGGTGGATCCACAATCTTAGACGAAGCTTTGGGGGGTTGTAGATGAGAATGAAGCTTTAGGTCTGCCAGAGAGTAAAGTGTCAGTACCTGCAGAATGATTAGTACAAATTGGTTGAACATGGGAAGGGGTATCTAAGGTACTAGGAACATGAGATGATAAACTATCAAAATCCTCAGAAAAGGGATCTATACAAATAATATCAGGTTTAGTCAAGTTATGAGTAGTGGATGGAATCGAAAAGAAATGTATATGCTCGAGAAAGACAATATAACGAGATACATAAAGTTTCTAAGTTATTGGATAAAAACAATGATACCCTTTTTTTCCTTCACTATAACCCGAAAAGACACAAATAGCAGATCGAGAGGACAACTTACTACATTAAACATGAGGATGAATAACAAAACAAGTACAACCAAAAACTCTAAAGGAGGAATAATCACGGACATACCTATATAACTTTTTAAAATGAGAAAAATCTTAACTATGAGAAGATGAGATTGTATTAATCAAACTTATAGCAATAAGGACAACTTCTCCCCAAAACTCACTAGGAATAAAAACAAACAACACGAGAGAATGAGTAGTTTCGACAATGTGCCTATGTTTTCTTTTAGTAACACCATTTTGCTTAGGAGTATCTGTACACGATGTTTGGTGAATGGTTCCATTTAAGGCAAGCAACTCACAAAATTTATTAGAGGTGTATTCCCCACCTAAATCACACCTAAAACATTTGATAACAATAGAATGTTGAGTTTTGACAAGAGCTCCAAAGGCTGTATATATCTCAAAGAATTCATAATGATGTTTCAATAAATAAACCCAACAATAACGAGTATGATCATCAATAAAAGAATCATAATATCACGACCCTCCTTTTGTGCCAACAAGAGAAGGTCCCCATACATCAGAATGAATCAAGTCAAATGGGAAAAAGGAAACATAAATACTTCTATCAAAAGGGAAAGGGAAAAATTTCACCAGTTTACATCCATTACAATAAGAAATATCACAAGGTTGCAAATTTCCTAAAGCTCCTATGGGTGCCAAAAATCTCAAACAAGAAGATGAAACATGACCTAGACGAGAATGCCATAAATAAAGACTAGAAGATGAATGACTCAAATGAAAAGAAGACAAATCAACAGTAGTAGCAGCAACAACTGGCATCGGCTTTTCCAAGCCCAAAACAACGGTACATTTATACACACATACTTGACACACATCGTGTTGGTAATCGGCGAACCTGTTCTCTCTCATTATCAAGATACAATCCATACACCAACATCAACAACATTTCATTTAAAAGTGAATCTTACATATACACATAATATTATGTTTGCATAATTATAAATATTAAAAATATACTATATAGTCATCACAAATTTAAACAGAAAGATCTAATAATAGTTATACATTCAGTACATTAATTCATACAAAATACATTATGATTTAGAATGCAACTACATGATTCCTTGCAAAAATAGGTTCCTGTGCATTGGGTTTCCTAGGCATCTCGTTGGTGTGACATCCTTGCTGCAGTACAAAACAATTATAAGAATATGATTACTTAATAATAATAAGCAGTCTGGCAGTTTAATGAAGCATTAACATTATCCCAAGTTTGAAGCGTAACATTTGTAGTTTCTTTATGTACTTGGTATGCACGACTTGTAGTACATATAAAGGCATCAATTCTTGCAATCAACCATAATCTTAAATCCAGTTATCCTCTTAAGTCATCATTAGTCGAAGTTAATCGTTCACCAGTCCTGGCTATCCACTTTAGATGTCATTAGCCGAAGCTAATCAACCATTTGTCCCGGCCATCCATTCGGATGCCATTAGCAGAAGCTAATCAATCATTTGTCATCCAAAGCTAATCAATCATTTGGCATCCATTCGGATGCCATTAATCGAAGCTAATCAACCATTTGTACCGACCATCCATTCGGATGCCATTAGTCGAAGCTAATCAATCATTTGTCCCGGCCATCCATTTGGATGCCACTAGCTGAAGCTAATCAATCATTTGTCAACATTTACCCATTTTGCAGTTTGATATCTATACTAACACAATACGATAACAATTCATGATAGAGCATTTCATAAATCAATGTTATGAAGAAGGAAGGTGGAAGTCACTTACCTGCTCCACTTGTGGGTTATTCTTGTCCTAATGATGGTCTGATCCTGGCCACACCACCTAAGACATTAATGGTCACAAATCAGTACATTTGTATCTTTGAATCACATTCATCACCATACTTATTTCAAGAGTTCATATGTTCACATTCAAATGTTCCACATTTTACACCATTATACAATGAAATTGTTACAAGCATTTGAGTCATTTCTGCCCGGGAGGCCTATTGTAGAAATTGGCAGCGAAAACTGATTCGTTGCAGGCCGTACAATTTAGCAGCGAAAACTATTTCACTGCTAGCGCCACAATTTCAGCAGCAAGTCACAAATTCACTGCGAACAGTACAACTTCAGCATCAAATCACAAATTTGTTGCAGAACACAAAATTTAGCAGTGAATGCAAATTCGCTGCAACAACTCAATTTTAGTAGCAAATTACAAATTCGCTGCATAACACATAATTTGATAGCGAATGCTAATTTGCTACAAACAACTCAATTTCGACCATGAATTACAAATTTTTTGCATATAATACAACTTTGGTAGCGAACCCCAAATTCGCTATAGAACACACAATTCAGCTGTGAATACTAATTTGCTACAAACAACTTAATTTCAGCAGTGATTTACAAATTCACTGCAGACAATGCAATTTGACATTAGGTTCCAGCAAAGTCACATGATTTTTGCATGAACATACACGCACACATGCAATAATCAATTCCAACACATAATCTGTCACAAAAGTCCAACAAAATACACACATGCAATAATGAATTCCAGCACATAATCTTTCATCAAATCCCAGCAGAACACACACATTGAAATCATCAATTCCAGCACATAATGTTTCATCAAATCCCAGCATAACACACACAAATGCATTTTGGCCAACCCCATAGCTAAGGTTGGCCCCCTACCATGTTTTGCTCTTTCCATTTTATACATTTTTCTTCGTTAGATGTTATGGAAATTTGCTTTATTTTATCTCTGTTTCTTTATCCTCTTAGTTAGTTTCAGTTTCCTTTACAACTAGCTTAGGGGTTTTAGGTCAATTTTCTTAGGGACTCCTTCATCATTTTCGATTCTGAGTTTCAAGAACAAGGGAGAGGAGACTACATGACCCATACCTTTCGGATCTAAGTTTATCTGGAAATTTTGGTAGAGTTCCTTCTCTCCTTCTCCTAGTTCTTCTTCTCCCTTTTTCTTTCTCGGTTCTCTTTCTTCAGTCAGTTCCTTCCCACCCGTTCCAGCCCTTTTTCCCTTCCCTCTAAGCATTTGTTCAGCCTCCACTCAAGATCCCAACTCTCTTTTTCTCTCACACGTTCACAGAGGTACTCTGCTAGTTTTGGTTCAGTTTCCAGTGGGAAGGCAAAAGAAAAGAGAAGTATGCAGCTGCTACTGGCAGACTTTCGAAGAGGAAGGGTCACCTTCTCTCTCTCTCCTTGCATTTATACTTCACATTAAATGAGGTGGGGGTGTTTGGGGTTGGTTTAGATGTGCTCTTGTCCTTGTTTTGGTTTGTCCAAAACCAGGTTTACACCTCATTTTAAGCACCTTAAGACAAATTGATTGATTCCTAAACTTTCAATTAAACTGCGTCGTTATCGATTAAGAAGTCGGCAGCGAAAACTGCATTGCTGTCAATTCAGAAGTCGGTAGCAAAAATTGCATAGTTGCCGATTCAGAAATCAGCAATGAAAACTGTGTTGCTGCCAATTCAAAAATCAACCAAAAAAATTGCGTCACTGCCTATTCAGAAATTGGTAGCGAAAACTGCATCGTTGTCGATCTAAAAATTGGTAGCGAAAACCGTGTTGCCGCCGATTCAAAAATCAACCATAAAACTGTGCCACTATCGATTTAGAAATCAGCAATGAAAATTGAGTTGCTGTCAATGTAGAAATCGACAGCGAAAACAACGTTGCTATCGATCCAGAAATCGGCAGCGACAGTGGGGTTGTTTGGACTTTTATTTTTTTTGGGTGTTCACATTCTCCCTCTCTTAACATGAATTTCTTCCTTGAAATTTAAGAGGTTTCATAATCCACTCCTAGTAGTTCAAATAAATTAGGTACTTTTTCCTCATTTCAGACTCCCTCTCTCAAGTTTCCTCTTCTATTTGAGCATTTCGCTATAAGATTCTGATGATGGGGATCTAGTATCCTTATGGGCCTCAATTCAAGCGTTAAATCTTCCTTGAATTCTACTGGAACTTGAGGTAGGATCCAGGCAGGGTCCACGTCAGCCTTCCTTAACAAGGAGACATGGAACACATCATGGACCTTGGCTAATTGTGGGGGAAGTCCAATTTGTAGGCTACTGGCTCCATTCACTACAAGATTTTGAAAGGTCCGATGACACGGGGAGTTAACTTCCCTTTCAATCCGAACCGTAATATGTTCTTCCACGGGGCTACCTTCAGGAACACCTGGTCCCCAGCACTGAACTTGAGAGGTCTCCTCCTCACATAAGCATACTTCTTTTGTCTATCCTGTATGGCTTTGATGTGATCCCTAATGGTTATCACTTTCTCCATCGTGACTTGAACCAACTCTGTGCCATACAACTTCTGGTCCCCAACTTCTTCTAAACATAAAGGAGTCCTGCACCTCCTACCATAAAAGCTTCATACGGGGCCATCCCTAATATGGTTTGGTGACTATTATTATACGTGAACTCCACCAATGTTGTTTGTTCCTCCCAGTTTCCAAATTCTAGCACACATGTTTGTAATAGGTATTCCAAGACTTGGATGACTCTTTTCAATTGGCCATCAATTTGAGGGTGAAACGTGGTGCTCATGTCCAATCTTGTCCCCAAGGCATGTTGTATGCTCGGCCAAAGTTGAAAAGTGAACCTGGGATCTCGATCCGATACAATGGACACTGGAATCCCATGGAGTTGTACCAATTTGTTTATGTAGATCTTGGCAAACTCATCTAAAATATATAGTTCATTCTCCCCACGGCCTATCCCAATTAGCTTTTTAAACTGCAGATCCTGTACACAACAAAAGAAAGAGGAAAAAATGACTAAATAATCACCAAAATCATATAAGTGTCCAACATAAGCAAGATTCAATCTAAGTTTCAGAATAAGATAAACATTAGGGAGAGATAAGTGAGGTGTGACAATAGAACCAACACATGCTAAGGGCATTGAAGTGTCATCAGCAGTTATAACAGGAATGAAGGGCAAGGGGACACAAAGGTAAAAGATGAAGAATATAGAGACTTATGATGTGAAGCACCAAAATCCAAGACCTATTCAAAATTTGACATACCTGAAGAACTATGAGGCAAGTGACCTACGGAAGAAGAAGCAGACATTGCTTGTGGATGTAAGAAGAGAAACTTCTGAAATTGCTTAGCCAGAGTACTAGGATCGGTGATAGGGCCTGATGTAACTATTGTTGTAGTATTGTTGTGTAATTGTCTATAACTTTGAGGTGGTCTATGAGTATTAGATTGTGATTGGCTGCTAGACTTCCAAGCTTGATTCTATTGTCTTAACCTGGGAAATTGAGCCTTCCAATGACCTTTCTACTTATAGAAACTACACTCGTCGAAGGCAACCTTTGTGTAAGGCTTATTTTGATGATTAGATAATGGTTTGGAGGGTACTACTAGTACAGATGAATTTGAAGTAGAAAGAATTTCATTTTTGGAATAAGACCGGATACATATTTCTTCAGCCAATAACTCACTAACAACAGAGTCAACAGAAGGTAGTGGAGAATGATGTAGAATTAAACCTCCAAGTCCTTTAAAATCACTGCGAAGTGCTATTTAAAACTATACCAATCATTGGTGTTCCCTACGATCAATATAGGCACTAAATGCCTTTAATTCTGCCGATTCTATAAGAGCCAATTGATCCTAAAGATTTGTCATTACAGAATAGAACTCCTGAATACTCATATTCTTCTAGTGAAGAGCTCGTATGTCATTCTCTAATTAATATTGTTTTGTAAAATTTGATTGCATGAATAACCTTTGCAGATGATCTCAAACCTCCTTCGTTGTCTTTTACTTCGCCAACTGCGTACCTAAAAAATGCTCAACAAAATTGTTAATCCAAGTAATAATCTTTGTATTATTTGCTTCCCATGCATCTATCAAAGTAACATCCCCTTCCTCAGTATTCTTAGGTACCACATAGGTTCCACTCACATATTCCCACATCTTTTTACCCTTAAAGAAATTTCGCATTACATAACTCTAATACAAATAGTTCTTCCCATCCAACCTCACACTCACATACTAAAGTGAATCATCTTTTTCAGTAGTCATAATCAACAATTACAAATAACCAGAATGCAAAAGTAGCGAAGAACAAAATACCAAATTGCACAAATTGAATAGATATCACAGAAACTAAACAAGTATCTTCTCGAAGTTATATGATTACTCCAAAACAAAAAAATTATAGAAACAGAATGCAAATACCAAGTTACAGAAACTAAAGAGAAGATGAAATACCAAGTTGCAGAAACTAAAGAGAAGATGAAATACCAAATTTGTAGAAACTAAAGGGAAGAAAAAAAATACTAGATTTGCAAAAATAAAGCGAATATTACTCAAAACAAAACCAAAAATAATCAAACTGACAAGATTGTGCAACCGAGTCTCTTCAAAATCCATGTAGTTCTAATTATTATTTCTATTTCTTTTCAGTTTTATCGCATATTAATTTAGTCTTTTAAAAAAATCGAACTGATTAATTATTCTATTCATTAATTTTTTTTATTGCCTTGGTTAATCCTATATATTCGAATCTAATAGATAACTATGTTTTCAACCATTTTTAAAGTGTATTTGCAGGTGGCTGAGACTGGATGGCCATTTAAAGGAGATGACAACGACGTAGGGCCAAGCATTGAGAATGCCAAGGCTTTCAATGGCAATTTGATTGCACACCTTTGCTCTTTATGACGAAGACTTGAAACCTGGACCTGGTTCTGAGCGATCATTTCGACTTTTCAAGACTGATCTCACCATGGTTTATGATGTTGGACTCTCTACAGAGCCTTTTTGAGGTGATGGGTGTTTTATGCCATTCTCTTTCTCACTTAAACTGGTGAAGCCATCATCTTTTTACTAGTAAATTAGGGAGATTCAGTGTGTGTAAGCTTGCTAAGAAATGTTCATACAGTATTTTTTGCTAGAACGACCTATACTCCAATGTATTTGTGAAATTAGTCGGTCAAGTTTCTTACAACTGGGTAATGCTTAAGGATATGCAGCAAGATAGTGTGATTTGATCAAAGCAAACAACAATAAAATATATATAGCCTTGTTGCAGGTAGTTATTGAAACCATAAAAACTTTTACTGCTTAGTCCATCATATATGGCAGGGCATGATTGCCTAGCACCAGGTGCTTACAACCAGGTTTGTAGTCCTATTATGTCCTATTAAAATTTACACTGATCATTTTTTTTAATTATTTTTTTATGTCAAATGTATCCCCATGAAAAGACAACCCAGCTCACCCTCCCCCTACATCTTTATGTGACAAGGATAACTTTGTTATTGCACTGCTTCAATACACAGTGCCATGAATTTTGATGAACATAATCTTTGTTAACACTGTTCCAATTCATGGTACAATTAGTCTTTATAAGCAGGACTTTCTTACATGATTTAGTTTTATGTATAATAATTTGCAGTTTCGGGGAAAACAAGAGGGAAAGGCTAAGAACTCAAATCGATCCAAGTCCTTGGAAAGTTATGGTGGGACGACAAACACTTCAAAGCTAGCTTGTTAACGTATAGTTCCTCCAGCCCTAACAACTAACACTAGGCATTGTCACAACCGTTGCATCTGCTTATAAATTCTTTGAAGACAAGTTCTCCTTCCAAGTTTCAAAGCTTCTCTGTAGAAATAAACATGCACAATTTTCCTTTATCTGAACCTACTAGTACGTGGGCACAACATAGATGACGTTGAAATAAACCGCGACTTCTAGATTTAGAAACGTGTGCTAACTAAGTACGCTACAACACAAAATTATTATTATATGAATCAAATAAATATATTGAAAAATGAAGTACCAAAAAAAATAAATCGAAGCTCAGCATAGCAGGATTGAAGGGTGGAGAATGCTTCTCAGTTTTCAATACTTCTTTTCAACATGAACTTGGCCCCTAACGATCTACATACAGGATTTCAATAAAAAAAAATTAATGAAGTGAATAATTAATCAGTTCAGTTTGACTAAATAAATGTGCGATAAAAGGCAATTAATCGTACATTTTCTTACGAATTCTACTTAATTATAAATTACATCTCGAATATTTGTCTAAAAATTACACTAATATACCTCATAATCCTTTCATTATCAATTATAGTTTAAGTTTTAGACAGTTCGCATGTGTTTTGTTAAGTACTTTCATTTAAAACGCTAAAATAGACCTCAATATGTCCTATGATATAGGGAGGACATATTACGATTCTTGGTTTAATTATTTTTATTATAATATTTATTTAATTGGTAATATTTTATAGAATTAGTTACTTTTTATTTAATTAGGCAAATGGTAATAAGAAACTAGTAATCTAGGATTTAACTTATATTATATTATATTTTAATTATTTAATATTATTAGGGTTTTCTAGGTTTTATATTTAAAAAGTTGCAATAGTTTTTTTATAATGAATTAATGAATAAAAATTGAATTTCATGAGTTTTTCTACAACTTTAAAATGCATTTTTTAAAAAGATTTTTTAGTACTAAATATCCTCAAAGACAAATTTATTCAAATTATAGTGAAATCTTCTTTCTCTTCCTCCACTTCACTAGCTTGCATAAAAGAGAAATTCATTACATCCTGCACTATTGGAGTTTTATTTTGATGCTTTTCATAGAAATATTTAACTATCACTAATAATGAATAAATGATGGGGGTGATACTGATAAGGGATAACGTACATAATAAACTCAGTTGGGAGTTAGAGATGACCTAACTAAATTAATTTTATAAAAAAAAATTAAACTAAACTATATAAAAAATTGAATTATTCAATCTTACTTATGTTAAAACCAAATAAATTTAAATAGGTTAATAATGAAAAAAAACTCAAACTATTTTTATCAAGGGTTTGATTTTCTTGAGATAAAAAATGATTTGTTTAGTTTGGTTATATATAGTTTTGGTCTTTTGGGTTTGATTTCTTAGTTCAATTTTGTTGGTTTCTAAAATGTAAAAGCAAAATCAAATGGACCAATTTTTTTAAAAATCTTCTAATTGGTTTTTCATTTTGATTTATCGGGTAGATTTTTTCAATTAATTTTAAATCAAATTTTACGAATATTCTGGATAATCTAAATCCTATGTATAGGTTACATGTTTGATTTCTATTTGAAGAATATATCCTCGTAATAATGATAATAATAATAATAATTATTACTATTATTATTATTATTATTAAATTTTAAAAACGATTATTACCATCGAAAAAGAACCATAATTTTTTTGAAAGATTATAAAAAATAAAAATTTTAACAGACAAGTGAAATATTATTATTAATAATTGTAAATATTATTGTTGGGTTTTGCGTTGCAATTAAAATCAATGCTCTTGAATCCAACATCACAATCATATCTAATATTTTTGCAATGCTTTTGAATCTTATATTTTTATGATATTTTAAAAGGTGAGCCTGCAATTAATTCTATAATAAGAATATAAAAGGTGGGTCACCAAACTAATATATCCGAATTGGTTTCTGCATGAAGTTTCACCACCCATATTCTATAATAAGAATACATTTGAAGTCATCTTTACGCTTCTGCCCTCGACTTGTAGCATCTTCTATATTTAATGCCCACTCCACTTTCAAAAAATGCAGAATAGAAACAGCTCCTCCTGAACCATGGTGTTGCTTCCTTATACTGTTGCTTTCCTACTCCTTTCCTCCTTACAGACTGTAAAAATCGCAAGTAAGTTTGCGTCTCTTTCTATTTTAATTACCTCCTTCCATTTCTAAAGAATTTACCTTAACTGAGCTGTCTTCATTTCAGTCTATGAAAACAAAAAATGTTGGTGTTCTGTTTTGTCGTTTAAAAATTGATGTTTGATCATCTGCTTTAAATTTTGCTGCTTTTTGTGCAGACTCGCAATCATTCATCGGTATAAACTATGGCCAAGTTGTGGACAACCTTCCACCACCACCATCCACCGCAAAGCTTCTTCAATCCACTTCAATCCAAAAGGTCCGATTATATGGATCGGACCCCGCCATAATCAAAGCCTTAGCCAACACCGGAATTGGAATTGTTATCGGCACTGCAAATGGTGACATTCCAGGACTAGCCTCTGATCCCAATTTTGCCAAGAGCTGGATCAACACAAACGTGCTTTCCTTCTATCCAGCTAGCAATATCATCCTCATCACTGTCGGCAACGAGGTCATGACTTCCAATGACCAGAATCTCGTGAACAAGCTCTTACCAGCAATGCAAAATGTACAGAATGCTCTAAATGATGCATCGCTCGGGGGTAAAATTAAGGTCTCCACAGTTCATTCGATGGGAGTGCTTAAGCAGTCTGAGCCACCTTCTTCTGGAAGCTTTGATCCAAGTTATGGGGATCTGATGAAGGGCTTGTTGGAGTTTAATAGTGCGAATGGTTCGCCTTTCGCAATCAATCCCTACCCTTACTATGCCTACAGAAGCGATACAAGGCCTGAGACTCTTGCTTTTTGCCTTTTCCAGCCGAATGCAGGACG
Organism: Populus nigra; assembly: GCF_951802175.1. Taxonomy (NCBI): domain Eukaryota; kingdom Viridiplantae; phylum Streptophyta; class Magnoliopsida; order Malpighiales; family Salicaceae; genus Populus; species Populus nigra. Next base: position 33,020,581 of record NC_084853.1, on the reverse strand, counting down.
AACGGATGGAAACACTAAGATCAAGTACATGAACATGTTCGATGCTCAGGTGAGAGTAAATCAAATTGCAAGTGCGAAAATTTTGTATCAATAGATGATCGAATAAAAATGCTACTGACAAGTGGTTTAATCAATTGCAGGTGGATGCAGTTTATTCTGCACTGAATTCTATGGGATTTAAGAATGTTGAGATTGTGGTGTCTGAGACTGGATGGCCATTTAAAGGAGATGACAACGACTTAGGGCCAAGCATTGAGAATGCCAAGGCTTACAATGGCAATTTGATTGCACACCTTCGATCGATGGTGGGCACTCCACTCATGCCAGGAAAATCAGTGGATACATACCTCTTTGCTCTTTATGACGAAGACTTGAAATCTGGACCTGGTTCTGAGCGATCATTTGGACTTTTCAAGACTGATCTCACCATGGTTTATGATGTTGGACTCTCCACAAGTAGCCAGGTAAGAACAAAATTTACGTGCATTTCATTGGTATTTCGAGTTTTCAACAGCCAACTGTTCTATTCCTGAGCTTTCCTGATTTTCTATCCTAAACATTATGATTTTTGGAATAGGCTTGTTCTGTTAGGAAATTAACAAAAAAAGAAAAACCCAAGCCATAACATCTTAATCGCTCTCTGTATCTTTATTAATAATGATAAAAAATAAAAAAAAATATTCAATTCTTTAATTTATTGATACAGACCAAGTCAGTAGCAGCAGCATCACAACCGTTAATAGTAGCAACGACCAGCACCATCAACAATAACAACAGCATGAGCATGAACACGAGCACCTGCAATTGTACATGTAATTGCACGAGCATCATCAACATCAGCAGTGGCAGCAACAAAATATATTTAATTAGGATTTTCAATTTAGATTTGTTGTATGGGTTTATGGGACTTTTTTTGATTTGCCTTTTCTTTTATGACTTGCAAACTTAGAATAAGAAGTTGTAAAGAGATGATGAAGATGATTTAAGGTTTTTCTTTCTATTTTATAAGTTTTTCTATTGAATATATTGTTTAGGAGTAAATTGAAAAATAATTAGAAAATCAATATTTATTGGTTGAGTATTATTATTAATTTTTTTTTTAAAAAAAAAACAAATTAGCCAAAGAGAAAAGAAATTTGATCCTTACAAGTATAAGAAACCTCAATTCTTTTGGGTTTGATTTCTTGGTTTAATTTTGTTGGTTTTAATTTAAAATGGAAAACCAAAATCAAACGGACCATATTTTTTTAAATCTTCTAATTGGTTTTTTCGTTTTGATTTATTAATATGTAGATTTTTTCAATTAACTTTAAATCAATTTTTAAGAATATTTTCTTTTATAGTTCCTATCCATGCCCTCCCTGTTGCCACTGTTTCTTTCGGTTCATCTTTGTCGTAACCAAAAACTCCAGCAACACCATCTCCAAAGCCGAATAAACAAAGCAACATGGTGTGTGCCCAAGTCTGGTGTATCACATGCACAGTTGCAGGCTAATCTGGATTTTCCTTGTGGACGAGGGATTGACCGTGATCCGATCCAACCAGGCGGGGCTTGCTTTGAACCGAACACAATAGCATCTCTTATGCCATGAATCTCTTCAATTAAACTTCTGATAAAAATCCTTTGAACTGTGATTTCTCACAATCAGCCATTTTCTCTTCGACAACCTAGCAAGTTCTCTCAAAACACTTCCTTCTTGGTTTTACTAATCCCTCTTCATGTTACTGCATTTGCGCATAAACTACAGGTGTGTAATGTTCTTTTATTTATGTACTACAGGCTATAATGCTTGCACTGGCCCTAGTGAGGACCCATGTACAGAGCCTTTTGGAGGTGATGGGTGCTTTATGCCATTCTCTTTCTCACTTAAACTGGTGAAGCCATCATCTTTTTACTAGTATATTAGGGAGATTCAGTGTGTGTAAGCTTGCAAATAAATGTTCATACAGTACTTTTTTTCTAGAACGACCTATCCTCCATGTATTTGTGAAATTAGCCGGTCAAGTTTCTTACAACTGAGTAATGCTTGAGGTTAAACAGCAAGATAGTGTCATTTGATCAATGCAAACAGCAATAAAATATATATAGCCTTGTTGCAGGTGGTTAATAAATTTGAAGAAACATATTATTATTATCCAAGAAAAATAATAAGTTTTATTTGAGGGGATTAATAAAAACTATAAAAACTTAGCTCAGATAAATTTAATATTATTATTATTATTATAAATATTATTAAATTTGTAATAAATTTTATTACTATTGAAAAAAAACATAAGATTAATTCCAATGATAAAATCAATTATTTTTATTATTATTAACTTGAGTCTAGAAAGGGATGGCAGACCCAAGTTGTTTAGGAGTGGCATGGAGTAGACCAAAGTCTCTTAGGTCAAGTTTACCTTACTGAAGACAATTGGGTCAGGAGTCAGATCCTAAGCTTATGGGTCTGCATCAGCATCCAATGCTCTTAAGTCTTACGTCCTCACCCAACTCTAATAGGTTTTGATTGTAGTCAGACTCAAGGCTTTTGGGTCCGACATTTAAGAGAGGCCCAAAGCTCTTTGGCCTGGTATTACAGTCAGACCCACTTAAACTTGGGTAAGTTTATTGTTATTATTAATATTAAAAATATTATTATTTGTATTATAAATATTATTATTTTTATGATGATTAATATTATTTGTATTATAAATATTTTTATTTTTATTATAATTAATAATATTAATATCATAATTAAGAAATTTTAAAAATATATCATTAATTTTAAACAACAACCATAAATTTGATTTGAAGGGTAAAATTACTATTCTTATTATTATTATCATTAATAAATTTGAAAAAAATATTATTATTATCGAAGAAAAACAATAAGTTTTATTTGAAGAGATTAAAAATTATAAAAACTTAGTTCAGATAATTTTAATATTATTATTAATATCATAAATATTATTAAATTCATTCATATTATTAAATTTGAAATAAATTTTATTACTATTGAAAACAAACATAGATGTGATTTCACGGGTAAAATTAATTATTTTTATTATTATTAAATTGGGTCTGAAAAGGCATGTCAGACCCAAGTTGCTTGGGAGTGGCAGGGAGCAAACCGTAGTCCACTGGGTCTTGCAGCCTTCCTTCACCCAAGATAATTGGGTCAAGAGTCAGACCCTAGGTTAATGGGTCCGCATCAGGACCCAATGCTCTTGGTCTTGTGTCGTCACCCAATTCTAATGGGCTCGAAATGCAGTCAGACCCAAGGCTTTTGTGTTCGCCATTTAAGAGGGGCCCAAAGTTCTTAGGCTTGGTGATGCAGCCGAACCCACTTAAACTTGAGTAAGTTAATTGTGATTATTAATATTAAAAATATTATTACTTGTATTATAACTACTTTTAATTTTATTATTATTAATATTACAAATATTATTATTTGTATTACAAATATTATTATTTTTATGATGATTAATATTAATAATATTAAAAATATATCATTAATTTTGAAAAACAACCATAGATTTAAATTTTAGGGTAAAATTATTAGTATTATTATTAAATTAATAAATTTAAAGAAAAATATTATTATTATCGAAGAAAAACAACAAGTTTTATTTGAGGGGATTAAAAACTATAAAAACTTAGCTTAGATAAGTTTAATATTATTATTAATATCATAAATATTATTAAATTTGTAATAAATTTTATTACTATTGAAAAAAACATAGATGTGATTCCAAGCGTAAAATCAATTATTTTTATTATTATTAACTTGGGTCTAGAAAGGCATGCCAGACCCAAGTTGCTTACAAGTGGCATGGGGCAGACCTAAGTCCATTAGGTCTTGCAGGTCCACCTGGCCAAAGATAATTGGGCCAGGAGTCAGAATCTAGGCTTATGGGTCCGCATCAACATCCAATGCTCTTGGGTCTTGCGCCCTCACCCAACTCTAATGGGTTTGGATTGCAGCCAGACTCAAGGCTTTTGGATCTGACATTTAAGAGAGGCCCAAAGCTCTTGGGTCTGGTGTTACAGTCGGACCCACTTAAACTTGGGTAAGTTTATTGTTATTATTAATATTATAAATATTATTATTTTTATTATAAATATTTTTATTTTTATGATGATTAATATTATTTTTATTATAAATATTTTTATTTTTATCATAATTAAGAAATTCTAAAAATATATCATTAATTTTGAACAACAACCATAAATTTGATTTGAATGGTAAAATTACTATTATTATTATTCTTATTGTCGCACGTGTGCGTCGTCGCGGTGAAAAAACATCCACTCTCAAATCCTAGATGTTGGTATCCTGGAAAAATAAAAAAAAAATGGGGAGACAAGAAATTCTTGTTTTTTATTTGTGGAAAGTAGGAATGAGAGTCACCACCTAGTATTTTGGTCACTAGGAACCCTAACTGATCTTAAAAATCAAGTACGGGGACTGGTTGCGTAAAGGAAATGTATTATTACCCCAAATACGCCCTACCTAAGATAGGTTGCATTGTTTAATTGTCTAATAAAATCTAAGGTCTTGTCATGTTTTCTAGTTGTTGATTCATCTATGGTTTAAGAAAAGTCCTCCTCGGTAAGGAAATCCTTATCTTGTCGGGTAAAACCTAATCGTTCTAATGTCAACAAAAGAATTTAATATCCGGAATACGTCTTACGTATAAGGTCGTAACCCCATACACTAAAAGAAAATAAAATAATTTTTTTTTGAATTTTTGAAATATTGACCTAGTTTTCGTGACTTTAATAAACTAGTTATTAAAGCCAAAATGCATGCTAATGCAATATTTTTGAACTTTTCATTGTATGAAAATATGATATGATTTTTTTATTTTATCTTTGAGAAACTCGGCCATATGCAAGAAAGCAAGACACTTTTTTTTATTTTGCAATGTTTTGATGAAAACCGGGCATTTTAATGCTAGATTTGTATCTTTACGGTATAAAAATACAAACCAATACTAGGCAAGATTTAGTAAAACAATTTGTGAAAAATCACAGATTTTTTTAAATAATGTTTGAAGATTTTTTTTTTGAATAGGCCAGACCCAGCCCAAAAAGAAACTAGGCCGAGATCAGCCCAATTAAATGCAAACTACCACATATTGGGCTGGACTCAACCTAGCCACATGGACTGGGCTGAGTCAACCCGGACTAGTTACTCATCCCAGGCAAGTAATTATTTCTTCTTGCTTGCAGAAACGTGCACAGTGCACATTCTACATGCAAGAAGATGAAATGAGAAACTAAGAAAAAGGGAGGAGAATTACCTAAAATGGAGGCACTGTCATTTACAGTGCTGGTGGCTCATAATGGCGTTAGTGTCGTGGCAGCTGACTGTGGTGGAAGACGTTGATTCTCCTTCTCTCCTCTACTTCGATGTGCTGTCTTCTTCCTCTGTTTTTTGTTCTCCCTGTCAACGGTGTTCCTACCTCTCTGCAGTGGCTTCGTGGTGGTGCTATTGGTGCAGGTGGCGGCGGCGAAGAGGAAGACTAGCGGTGGTCTGCGGAGGACGCTGCTTCAGCTTCTCTGTATTTTCTTCTTCTTCCTCCTGCTTTCTGTTTGTGCTTCGTTCACTTTCCTCTCTCTTTCTCTTTTAGATTTTCTTTCTTTTCCCTATTCTCCTATGTTCCCCTCTCTGTCTTTTTTTCTTTTCTTCCCACGCTAGTTTTTTAGTTCCTCTTCTCCCCCTTGTTTTTTTTAGTTCTTCCCCCTCTCTGTTTTTTTTTTATGTTCTCCCTCCTTTCTCCTCTCCTCTTTGTTCCTCTCTGTGCTCTGCCTTTATAATACCAAAGAAGGCTTTGTGGTGGTAACGACTGGCTTGGTAACACTTTGCAGAGGGATGACAGTCGTGACACATGCCCCATAATTAAAGCAAATTGGCGTTGTTGCTGCTGTAATGTCTCACGGCCAGTTGCATGAAACCGTTGCTGATGAATAAGGCAATGAATAGTTGTTAAGGAAACGACACCGTTTTTAAATTCAAAATGAATCTTGCTGATTTGGTCATTGGATGTTTTGCAATTTTGCAATCAAGCCCTCGACTAAATTGTAATTAGATCCCTTGCTTTTAGCGCCATTTACAAAACAGTCTTTGATTTTGGATTCATGCGATTTGACCCTCAATTGATCTAGTAAACTTCTAATTTCTTCAATTTAACCCCTAGCTTGGTCAATTTCAGCCCCTCTATTTACGCGTCTTTTCCTGTTTGGTTCTTGGTTTCTGATTTTTCAATCAAGTCCCTAATAAATATGCAATTAAGCCCTTGATTTGACTAAATCAACTCTTAAAAATTGTTGTTTGACCTTATAACTTTAATTTCTTCTAATAAAAGCCTAAATTGACTTTAAATCACTTTTTTCTTGCAATCAAACCCTCCATAAATTCAATTAAACCTTCAATAAAATTTAATTGAGTTCATAAACATCTAATTTTGGACTTTTCTTCCTCAAATTGCATTTTCCTTGTCAACATGGCTCTCATCAGTAAAAAAATATACTATCAAATTTCAATTCTTGTATTTTTGAATCTCCTCAACCAATTTCTAGTTATTTTATAGGCATTCCAGCATCCTTTTCTCGCTTCAATTTCTAGCTATTTTTTATATAAAAACTTATTATTATCATCGAAAAAGAAAAACCATAAATTGTTTTTTAGAAGATTAAAAAATATAAGAACTTGTGCAAACAAGTTAAATATTATTATTAATTTTATAATTATTATTAAATTCATTAATATTATTAAAATTAAAATAAATATTATTACTATCGAAAAAACATAGATTTGATTTTAAGGGTAAAATCAATTATTGTTGTTGTTGTCGTTGTTGTTGTAACAGTCCGACTGTACGACTCGATCAATGTTAAAAGATTCCAACATATTCTTTTTATTTGAGGGTAAATTTTATTTTTTTTTTATTTCCAAAAATTCGGCAAAGTTTTGTTTGCATTTAGGACATCCCAAGTTATCGACTACTATCAGTTTACCCAATCAACCCATCATCACAAGGTCCCATAAATTCGGACCTTATATCAAACCTAATAATTCCACACAATATATATATTCTACGAGTAAGATCAATATGAACATAGTCCAAACATCATATCATAAAATTTAAAAGAAAAGGAATACTAACATGCAAAGAAAGTATTTACAACATAATAAGTGTCCCTAAATGTTTCAAAAGGGTTAATTATAAGATAACTAAAATACTAAATGCTAAGCTGAACTTTTACAAATACATCAAGGTTTAGACAAAAGTATACTACATAAACACATTAATTCCCTTTTGTTTAAGTCAAATATTTACATAAGCTTCACAAAGTAGAGTCCTAAACTAATGATCTTCCTGGATGTTTGATGGACCTGTTACATAAATAAACATACCATTATATTGATAAAGAATATATGTATGATCATGTAATGAATATGAATGAAGTATTAACTTTCTATCGAATCCATGAGAATTCTAACAGAGAACTTATATTTTGCTTGTAAATCTTTTAAACCCAATTAACACTCATTTGTATATTCTTAATTGAATAATCTTATTTACTTACATAAACTGGGTGACCTTGCAAAGTCTAATCTTGTAATTCATATCCCGACAATCCTATCACGGATGTCATTAGCTGAAGCTAATCTTGTAAATCATCTCCCGGCAATCCTATTGCGGATGCCATTAGCCGAAGCTAATCTTGTATTTACACTAGACTTTATTTACATTGAACACGACATTTATTGTAATTGCATTCACCAAAATTTTTTTTAATTATATAAATTTTTTAATTTATCAACAAACACTTGGACCGTTACTGTCCATTCTTGAACTGTTACTGTCTGACCTCTCCTCAGATTTGTAACTATATCTGCAGTTATAGAACTCCGATTCAAGAAACATTCACGGCGTTGGAAAGGTAAGACATGAGGCTACAAGTTCTATGTTTTGGGATTAACCCATTTCTGCCTCTAATATAGTCAAAATCGCTGATCAACAAACACTTGGACCGTTACTGTCCATTCTTGAACTGTTACTGTCTGACCTCTCCTCAGATTTGTAACTATATCTGGAGTTATAGAACTCCGATTCAAGAAAAATTCACGGCGTTGGAAAGGTAAGACATGAGGCTAAAAGTTTTATGTTTTGGGATGAACCCAGTTGTGCCTCTAAGATAGTCAAAATCGCTCATCAACAAACACTTGGACCGTTACTGTCCATTCTTCAACTGTTACTGTCTGACCTCTCCTCAGATTTGTAACTATATCTGCAGTTATAGAACTCCGATTCAAGAAAAATTCACAGCGTTGGAAAGGTAAGACATGAGGCTATAAGTTCTATGTTTTGGGATTAACCCATTTCTGCCTCTAATATAGTCAAAATCGCTGATCAACAAACACTTGGACCGTTACTGTTCATTCTTGAATTGTTACTGTCTGACCTCTCCTCAGATTTTTAACTATATCTGGAGTTATAGAACTCCAATTCAAGCGAAATTTGTGGCGTTGGAAAGATAAGACATGAGGCTACAAGTTCTATGTTTTGCGAAGAAACCATTTCTGCCTCTAATATAGTCAAAATCACTGATCAACAAACACTTAGACCGTTACTGTCTAACTGTTACTGTCCATTTTTGAACTGTTATTGTCTGACCTCTCCTCAGATTTGTAACTATATCTGAAGTAATAGAACTCTGATTCAAGCTAAATTTTAGGCGTTGGAAAGGTAAGACATGAGGCTACAAGTTCTATGTTTTGGGAGGAACCCAGTTCTGCCTCTAAGAGAGTCAAAATCGCTCATCAACAAACACTTGGACCGTTACTGTCCATTTTTGAATTGTTATTGTCTGACCTCTCCTTAGATTTGTAACTATATCTGGAGTTATAGAACTCCAATTCAAGCAAAATTTGCGGCGTTGGAAAGGTAAGACATGAGGCTAAAAGTTCTATGTTTTGGGATGAACCCAGTTGTGCTTCTAGGATAGTCAAAATTGCTCATCAACAAACACTTGGATCCTTACTGTCCATTTTTGAAGTGTTACTGTCTGACCACTACTCAGATTTGTAACTATATCTGGAGTTATAAAACTCCGATTCAAGAAAAATTTATGGCGTTGGAAAGGTAAGACATGAGGCTACAAGTTCTATGTTTTGGGAAGAACCCAGTTCTGCATCTAAGATAGTCAAAATCGCTCATCAACAAACCCTTGGACCGTTACTGTCCATTTTTGAACTGTTACTGTCTGACCTCTCCTCAGATTTGTAACTATATCTGGAGTTATAGAACTCCAATTCAAGCAAAATTTTTGGTGTTGGGAAGGTAAGACATGAGGATACAAGTTCTATGTTTTGGGATGAACCCATTTCTGCCTCTAATATAGTCAAAATCGCTGATCAACAAACACTTGGACCGTTACTGTCCATTCTTGAACTGTTACTGTCTGACCTCTTCTCAGATTTGTAACTATATCTGGAGTTATAGAACTCCAATTCAAGCCAAATTTATGGCATTGGAAAGGTAAGACATGAGGCTAAAAGTTCTATGTTTTGGGATGAACCCAGTTGTGCCTCTAAGATAGTCAAAAATCGCACATCAACAAACACTTGGACTGTTACTGTCCATTTTTGAACTGTTACTGTCTGACCTCTGCTCAGATTTGTAACTGTATCTGGAATTATAAAACTCCGATTCAAAAAAAATTTGCGGCGTTGGAAAGGTAAGACATGAGGCTACAAGTTCTATGTTTTGGGAAGAACCCAGTTCTGCATCTAAAATAGTCAAAATCGCTCATCAACAAACACTTGGACCGTTACTGTCCATTTTTTAACTGTTACTGTCTGACCTCTCATCAAATTTGTAACTATATCTGGAGTTATATAACTCCAATTCAAGCAACATTTTTGGCGTTGGAAAGGTAAGATATGAGGCTACAAGTTTTATGTTTCGGGATGAACCCATTTCTGCCTCTAATATAGTCAAAATCGCTGATCAACAAACACTTCGACCGTTACTGTCCATTCTTGAACTGTAACTGCCTGACCTCTCCTCAGATTTGTAACTATATCTGGAGTTATAGAACTCCGATTCAAGCCAAATTTATGGCATTGGAAAGGTAAGACATGAGGCTAAAAGTTCTATGTTTTGGGATAAACCCAGTTGTGCATCTTCGATAGTCAAAAATCGCTCATCAACAAACACTTGGACCGTTACTGTCCATTTTTGAATTGTTATTGTCTGACCTCTCCTCAGATTTGTAACTATATCTGGAGTTATAGAACTCCGATTCAAGCCAAATTTATGGCATTGGAAATGTAAGACATGAGGCTAAAAGTTCTATGTTTTGGGATGAACCCAGTTGTACCTCTAAGATAGTCAAAAATCGCTCATCAACAAACACTTGGACCGTTACTGTCCATTTTTGAACTGTTGGGCAGTAACAGTCCAAGTGTTTGTTGATCAGTGATTTTGACTATCTTAGAGGCAGAACTGGGTTCTCCTCAAAACATAGAACTTGTAGCCTCATGTTTTTTCTTTCCAACGACATAAATTTCGCTTGAATCACAGTTCTACAACTCGAGATATAGTTAAAAATCTTAGGAGAGGGCACACAGTAACAGTTCAGAAATAGAGAGTAACAGTTGGACTGTAACAGTCCAAGTGTTTGTTGATGAGCGATTTTGACTATCTTAGAGGCAGAACTCAGTTCTCCTCAAAAGATAGAACATGTAGCCTCATGTTTTATCTTTCCAACGACATAAATGTCGCTTGAATCGGAGTTCTACAACTCCAGATATAGTTAAAAATCTTAGGAGAGGTCAGATAGCAACAGTTCAAAAACAAACAATAACAATTGGACAGTAATAGTGCAAGTGTTCGTTGATAAGAGATTTTGACTATCTTAATGGAAGAACTGGTTTCTCCTCAAAACATAGATCTTGTAGCCTCACGTCTTGTCTTTGTAACGACACATATTTTTCTTGAATCGGAGTTCTACAACTCCAAATATAGTTAAAAATCTAAGGAGAGGCAAACAATAACAGTTCAAGAACAGACAGTAACAGTTGGACAATAACAGTCCAAGTTTTTGTTGATGAGCGATGTTTACTATCTTAGAGGCAGAACTAGGTTCTCCTCAAAACATAGAACTTGTAGCCTCATGTCTTGTCTTTCGAACGACAGAAATTTCACTTGAATCAGAGTTCTGCAACTCTAGATATAGTTAAAAATCTGAGGAGAGGTCAGATAGTAACAGTTCAAAAACAGACAGTGACAGTTGGACAGTAACAGTCCAAGTGTTTGTTGATGAGCAATTTTGATTATCTTAGAGGCAGAACTGGGTTCTCCTCAAAACATAGAACTTGTAGCCTCATGTTTTTTCTTTCCAACGACATAAATTTCGCTTGAATCACAGTTCTACAACTCGAGATATAGTTAAAAATCTTAGGAGAGGGCAGTCTGTAACAGTTCAGAAATAGAGAGTAACAGTTGGACTGTAACAGTCCAAGTGTTTGTTGATGAGCGATTTTGACTATCTTAGAGGCAGAACTCAGTTCTCCTCAAAAGATAGAACTTGTAGCCTCATGTCTTGTCTTTCGAACGACAGAAATGTCGCTTGAATCGGAGTTCTACAACTCCAAATATAGTTAAAAATCTGAGGAGAGGTCAGATAGTAACAGTTCAAAAACAGACAGTGACAGTTGGACAGTAACAGTCCAAGTGTTTGTTGATGAGCAATTTTGATTATCTTAGCGGCAGAACTGGGTTCTCCTCAAAACATAGAACTTGTAGCCTCATGTCTTTTCTTTCCAATGACACACATTTCACTTGAATCGCAGTTTTACAACTCGAGATATAGTTAAAAATCTTAGGAGAGGGCATATAGTAACAGTTCAGAAATAGAGAGTAACAGTTGGACTGTAACAATCCAAATGTTTGTTGATGAGCGATTTTGACTATCTTAGAGGCAGAAATCAGTTCTCCTCAAAAGATAGAACTTGTAGCCTCATGTCTTATCTTTCCAACGACATAAATTTCGCTTGAATCGGAGTTCTACAACTCCAGATATAGTTAAAAATATTAGGAGAGGTCAGATAGCAACAGTTCAAAAACAAACAATAACAATTGGACAGTAATAGTGCAAGTGTTCGTTGATAAGCGATTTTGACTATCTTAACGGAAGAACTGGTTTCTCCTCAAAACATAGATCTTGTAGCCTCACGTCTTGTCTTTGTCACGACACAAATATTACTTGAATCGGAGTTCTATAACTCCAAATATAGTAAAAAATCTAAGGAGAGGCAAACAGTAACAATTCTAGAATAGACAGTAACAGTTGGACAGTAACAGTTCAAGAACAGACAGTAACAGTTGGACAGTAACAGTCCATGTTTTTGTTGATGAGCGATGTTTACAATCTTAGAGGCAGAACTAGGTTCTCCTCAAAACATAGAACTTGTGGCCTCATGTCTTGTGTTTCGAACGACAGAAATTTCACTTGAATCAGAGTTCTACAACTCCAGATATAGTTAAAAATCTGAGGAGAGGTCAGATAGTAACAGTTCAAAAACAGACAGTGACAGTTGGACAGTAACAGTCCAAGTGTTTGTTGATGAGCAATTTTAACTATCTTAGCGGCAGAACTGGGTTCTCCTCAAAACATAGAACTTGTAGCCTCATGTCTTTTCTTTCCAACGACACACATTTCGCTTGAATCGCAGTTCTACAACACGAGATATAGTTAAAAATCTTAGGAGAGGGCAGAGAGTAACAGTTCAGAAATAGAGAGTAACAGTTGGACTGTAACAGTCCAAGTGTTTGTTGATGAGCGATTTTGACTATCTTAGAGGCAGAACTCAGTTCTCCTCAAAAGATAGAACTTGTAGCTTCATGTCTTATCTTTCCAACGACATAAATGTCGCTTGAATCGGAGTTCTACAACTCCAGATATAGTTAAAAATCTTAGGAGAGGTCAGATAGCAACAGTTCAAAAACAAACAATAACAATTGGACAGTAATAGTGCAAGTGTTCGTTGATAAGCGATTTTGACTATCTTAACGGAAGAACTGGTTTCTCCTCAAAACATAGATCTTGTAGCCTCACGTCTTGTCTTTGTAACGACACATATTTTTCTTGAATCGGAGTTCTACAACTCCAAATATAGTTAAAAATCTAAGGAGAGGCAAACAGTAACAGTTCAAGAACAGACAATAACAGTTGGACAGTAACAGTCCAAGTTTTTGTTGATGAGCGATGTTTACTATCTTAGAGGCAGAACTAGGTTCTCCTCAAAACATAGAACTTGTACCCTCATGTCTTGTCTTCCGAACGACAGAAATTTCACTTGAATCAGAGTTCTACAACTCCAGATATAGTTAAAAATTTGAGGAGAGGTCAGATAGTAACAGTTCAAAAACAGACAGTGACAGTTGGACAGTAACAGTCCAAGTGTTTGTTGATGAGCAATTTTGACTATCTTAGCGGCAGAACTGGGTTCTCCTCAAAACATAGAACTTGTAGCCTCATGTCTTTTATTTCCAACGACATAAATTTCGCTTGAATCACAGTTCTACAACTCGAGATATAGTTAAAAATCTTAGGAGAGGGCAGACAGTAACAGTTCAGAAATAGAGAGTAACAGTTGGACTGTAACAGTCCAAGTGTTTGTTGATGAGCGATTTTGACTATCTTAGAGGCAGAACTCAGTTCTCCTCAAAAAATAGAACATGTAGCCTCATGTCTTATCTTTCCAACGACATAAATGTCGCTTGAATCGGAGTTCTACAACTCCAGATATAGTTAAAAATCTTAGGAGAGGTCAGATAGCAACAGTTCAAAAACAAACAATAACAATTGGACAGTAATAGTGCAAGTGTTCGTTGATAAGAGATTTTGACTATCTTAACGGAAGAACTGGTTTCTCCTCAAAACATAGATCTTGTAGCCTCACGTCTTGTCTTTGTAACGACACATATTTTTCTTGAATCGGAGTTCTACAACTCCAAATATAGTTAAAAATCTAAGGAGAGGCAAACAGGAACACTTCAAGAACAGACAGTAACAGTTGGACAATAACAGTCCAAGTTTTTGTTGATGAGCGATGTTTACTATCTTAGAGGCAGAACTAGGTTCTCCTCAAAACATAGAACTTGTAGCCTCATGTCTTGTCTTTCGAACGACAGAAATTTCACTTGAATCAGAATTCTACAACTCCAGATATAGTTAAAAATCTGAGGAGAGGTCAAATAGTAACAGTTCAAAAACAAACAGTGACAGTTGGACAGTAACAGTCCAAGTGTTTGTTGATGAGCAATTTTGACTATCTTAGCGGCAGAACTGGGTTCTCCTCAAAACATAGAACTTGTAGCCTCATGTCTTTTCTTTCCAATTACACAAATTTCGCTTGAATCACAGTTCTACAACTCGAGATATAGTTAAAAATCTTAGGAGAGGGCATATAGTAACAGTTCAGAAATAGAGAGTAACAGTTGGACTGTAAGAGTCCAAGTGTTTGTTGATGAGCGATTTTGACTATCTTAGAGGCAGAACTCAGTTCTCCTCAAAAGATAGAACTTGTAGCCTCATGTCTTATCTTTCGAACGACATAAATGTCGCTTGAATCGGAGTTCTACAACTCCAGATATAGTTAAAAATCTGAGGAGAGGTCAGATAGTAACAGTTCAAAAACAGACAGGGACAGTTGGACAGTAACAGTCCAAGTGTTTGTTGATGAGTAATTTTGATTATCTTAGCGGCAGAACTGGGTTCTCCTCAAAACATAGAACTTGTTGCCTCATGTCTTTTCTTTCCAACGACACACATTTCGCTTGAATCGCAGTTCTACAACTCGAGATATAGTTAAAAATCTTAGGAGAGGGCAGATAGTAACAGTTCAGAAATAGAGAGTAACAGTTGGACTGTAACAGTCCAAGTGTTTGTTGATGACCGATTTTGACTATCTTAGAGGCAGAACTCAGTTCTCCTCAAAAGATAGAACTTGTAGCCTCATGTCTTATCTTTCCAACGACATAAATTTCGCTTGAATCAGAGTTCTACAACTCCAGATATAGTTAAAAATCTGAGAAGAGGTCAGATAGCAACAGTTCAAAAACAAACAATAACAATTGGATAGTAATAGTGCAAGTGTTGGTTGATAAGCGATTTTGACTATCTTAACGGAAGAACTGGTTTCTCCTCAAAACATAGATCTTATAGCCTCACGTCTTGTCTTTGTAACGACACAAATATTACTTGAATCGGAGTTCTACAACTCCAAATATAGTTAAAAATCTAAGGAGAGGCAAACTGTAACAGTTCAAGAACAGACAATAACAGTTGGACAGTAACAGTCCATGTTTTTGTTGATGAGCGATGTTTACTATCTTAAAGGCAGAACTAGGTTCTCCTCAAAACATAGAACTTGTACCCTCATGTCTTGTCTTTCGAACGACAGAAATTTCACTTGAATCAGAGTTCTACAACTCCAGATATAGTTAAAAATCTAAGGAGAGGTCAGATAGTAATAGTTTAAAAACAGACAGTGACAGTCGGACAGTAACAGTCCAAGTGTTTGTTGAAGAGCAATTTTGACTATCTTAGCGGCAGAACTGGGTTCTGCTCAAAACATAGAACTTGTAGCCTCATGTCTTTTCTTTCCAACGACACAAATTTCGCTTGAATCGCAGTTGTACAACTCGAGATATAGTTAAAAATCTTAGGAGAGGGCAGACAGTAACAGTTCAAGAACAGACAGTAACAGTTGGACAGTAACAGTCCAAGTTTTTGTTGATGAGCGATGTTTACTATCTTAGAGGCAGAACTAGGTTCTCCTCAAAACATAGAACTTGTAGCCTTATGTCTTGTCTTTCGAACGATATAAATTTCACTTGAATCAGAGTTCTACAACTCCAGATATAGTTAAAAATCTGAGGAGAGGTCAGTAGTAACAGTTCAAAAACATACAGTGAGAGTTGGACAATAACAGTCCAAGTGTTTGTTGATGAGCAATTTTGACTATCTTAGCGGCAGAACTGGGTTCTCCACAAAACATAAAACTTGTAGCCTCATATTTTTTCTTTCCAACGACACAAATTTCGCTTGAATCGCAGATCTACAACTCGAAATATAGTTAAAAATCTTAGGAGAGGGCAGACAGTAACAGTTCAGAAATAAAGAGTAACAGTTGGACTGTAACAGTCCAAGTGTTTGTTGATGAGCGATTTTGACTATCTTAGAGGCAGAAATCAGTTCTCCTCAAAAGATAGAACTTGTAGCCTCATGTCTTATCTTTCCAACGACATAAATTTCGCTTGAATCGGAGTTCTACAACTCCAGATATAGTTAAAAATATTAGGAGAGGTCAGATAGCAACAGTTCAAAAACAAACAATAACAATTGGACAGTAATAGTGCAAGTGTTCGTTGATAAGCGATTTTGACTATCTTAACGGAAGAACTGGTTTCTCCTCAAAACATAGATCTTGTAGCCTCACGTCTTGTCTTTGTCACGACACAAATATTACTTGAATCGGAGTTCTATAACTCCAAATATAGTAAAAAATCTAAGGAGAGGCAAACAGTAACAATTCTAGAATAGACAGTAACAGTTGGACAGTAACAGTTCAAGAACAGACAGTAACAGTTGGACAGTAACAGTCCATGTTTTTGTTGATGAGCGATGTTTACAATCTTAGAGGCAGAACTAGGTTCTCCTCAAAACATAGAACTTGTGGCCTCATGTCTTGTCTTTCGAACGACAGAAATTTCACTTGAATCAGAGTTCTATAACTCCAGATATAGTTAAAAATCTGAGGAGAGGTCAGATAGTAACAGTTCAAAAACAGACAGTGACAGTTGGACAGTAACAGTCCAAGTGTTTGTTGATGAGCAATTTTAACTATCTTAGCGGCAGAACTGGGTTCTCCTCAAAACATAGAACTTGTAGCCTCATGTCTTTTCTTTCCAACGACACACATTTCGCTTGAATCGCAGTTCTACAACACGAGATATAGTTAAAAATCTTAGGAGAGGGCAGAGAGTAACAGTTCAGAAATAGAGAGTAACAGTTGGACTGTAACAGTCCAAGTGTTTGTTGATGAGCGATTTTGACTATCTTAGAGGCAGAACTCAGTTCTCCTCAAAAGATAGAACTTGTAGCTTCATGTCTTATCTTTCCAACGACATAAATGTCGCTTGAATCGGAGTTCTACAACTCCAGATATAGTTAAAAATCTTAGGAGAGGTCAGATAGCAACAGTTCAAAAACAAACAATAACAATTGGACAGTAATAGTGCAAGTGTTCGTTGATAAGCGATTTTGACTATCTTAACGGAAGAACTGGTTTCTCCTCAAAACATAGATCTTGTAGCCTCACGTCTTGTCTTTGTAACGACACATATTTTTCTTGAATCGGAGTTCTACAACTCCAAATATAGTTAAAAATCTAAGGAGAGGCAAACAGTAACAGTTCAAGAACAGACAGTAACAGTTGGACAGTAACAGTCCAAGTTTTTGTTGATGAGCGATGTTTACTATCTTAGAGGCAGAACTAGGTTCTCCTCAAAACATAGAACTTGTACCCTCATGTCTTGTCTTCCGAACGACAGAAATTTCACTTGAATCAGAGTTCTACAACTCCAGATATAGTTAAAAATCTGAGGAGAGGTCAGATAGTAACAGTTCAAAAACAGACAGTGACAGTTGGACAGTAACAGTCCAAGTGTTTGTTGATGAGCAATTTTGACTATCTTAGCGGCAGAACTGGGTTCTCCTCAAAACATAGAACTTGTAGCCTCATGTCTTTTATTTCCAACGACATAAATTTCGCTTGAATCACAGTTCTACAACTCGAGATATAGTTAAAAATCTTAGGAGAGGGAAGACAGTAACAGTTCAGAAATAGAGAGTAACAGTTGGACTGTAACAGTCCAAGTGTTTGTTGATGAGCGATTTTGACTATCTTAGAGGCAGAACTCAGTTCTCCTCAAAAAATAGAACATGTAGCCTCATGTCTTATCTTTCCAACGACATAAATGTCGCTTGAATCGGAGTTCTACAACTCCAGATATAGTTAAAAATCTTAGGAGAGGTCAGATAGCAACAGTTCAAAAACAAACAATAACAATTGGACAGTAATAGTGCAAGTGTTCGTTGATAAGCGATTTTGACTATCTTAACGGAAGAACTGGTTTCACCTCAAAATATAGATCTTGTAGCCTCACGTCTTGTCTTTGTAACGACACATATTTTTCTTGAATCGGAGTTCTACAACTCCAAATATAGTTAAAAATCTAAGGAGAGGCAAACAGTAACAGTTCAAGAACAGACAGTAACAGTTGGACAGTAACAGTCCAAGTTTTTGTTGATGAGCGATGTTTACTATCTTAGAGGCAGAACTAGGTTCTCCTCAAAACATAGAACTTGTACCCTCATGTCTTGTCTTCCGAACGACAGAAATTTCACTTGAATCAGAGTTCTACAACTCCAGATATAGTTAAAAATTTGAGGAGAGGTCAGATAGTAACAGTTCAAAAACAGACAGTGACAGTTGGACAGTAACAGTCCAAGTGTTTGTTGATGAGCAATTTTGACTATCTTAGCGGCAGAACTGGGTTCTCCTCAAAACATAGAACTTGTAGCCTCATGTCTTTTATTTCCAACGACATAAATTTCGCTTGAATCACAGTTCTACAACTCGAGATATAGTTAAAAATCTTAGGAGAGGGCAGACAGTAACAGTTCAGAAATAGAGAGTAACAGTTGGACTGTAACAGTCCAAGTGTTTGTTGATGAGCGATTTTGACTATCTTAGAGGCAGAACTCAGTTCTCCTCAAAAAATAGAACATGTAGCCTCATGTCTTATCTTTCCAACGACATAAATGTCGCTTGAATCGGAGTTCTACAACTCCAGATATAGTTAAAAATCTTAGGAGAGGTCAGATAGCAACAGTTCAAAAACAAACAATAACAATTGGACAGTAATAGTGCAAGTGTTCGTTGATAAGAGATTTTGACTATCTTAACGGAAGAACTGGTTTCTCCTCAAAACATAGATCTTGTAGCCTCACGTCTTGTCTTTGTAACAACACATATTTTTCTTGAATCGGAGTTCTACAACTCCAAATATAGTTAAAAATCTAAGGAGAGGCAAACAGGAACACTTCAAGAACAGACAGTAACAGTTGGACAATAACAGTCCAAGTTTTTGTTGATGAGCGATGTTTACTATCTTAGAGGCAGAACTAGGTTCTCCTCAAAACATAGAACTTGTAGCCTCATGTCTTGTCTTTCGAACGACAGAAATTTCACTTGAATCAGAGTTCTACAACTCCAGATATAGTTAAAAATCTGAGGAGAGGTCAAATAGTAACAGTTCAAAAACAAACAGTGACAGTTGGACAGTAACAGTCCAAGTGTTTGTTGATGAGCAATTTTGACTATCTTAGCGGCAGAACTGGGTTCTCCTCAAAACATAGAACTTGTAGCCTCATGTCTTTTCTTTCCAATTACACAAATTTCGCTTGAATCACAGTTCTACAACTCGAGATATAGTTAAAAATCTTAGGAGAGGGCATATAGTAACAGTTCAGAAATAGAGAGTAACAGTTGGACTGTAAGAGTCCAAGTGTTTGTTGATGAGCGATTTTGACTATCTTAGAGGCAGAACTCAGTTCTCCTCAAAAGATAGAACTTGTAGCCTCATGTCTTATCTTTCGAACGACATAAATGTCGCTTGAATCGGAGTTCTACAACTCCAGATATAGTTAAAAATCTGAGGAGAGGTCAGATAGTAACAGTTCAAAAACAGACAGGGACAGTTGGACAGTAACAGTCCAAGTGTTTGTTGATGAGTAATTTTGATTATCTTAGCGGCAGAACTGGGTTCTCCTCAAAACATAGAACTTGTTGCCTCATGTCTTTTCTTTCCAACGACACACATTTCGCTTGAATCGCAGTTCTACAACTCGAGATATAGTTAAAAATCTTAGGAGAGGGCAGATAGTAACAGTTCAGAAATAGAGAGTAACAGTTGGACTGTAACAGTCCAAGTGTTTGTTGATGACCGATTTTGACTATCTTAGAGGCAGAACTCAGTTCTCCTCAAAAGATAGAACTTGTAGCCTCATGTCTTATCTTTCCAACGACATAAATTTCGCTTGAATCAGAGTTCTACAACTCCAGATATAGTTAAAAATCTGAGAAGAGGTCAGATAGCAACAGTTCAAAAACAAACAATAACAATTGGATAGTAATAGTGCAAGTGTTGGTTGATAAGCGATTTTGACTATCTTAACGGAAGAACTGGTTTCTCCTCAAAACATAGATCTTATAGCCTCACGTCTTGTCTTTGTAACGACACAAATATTACTTGAATCGGAGTTCTACAACTCCAAATATAGTTAAAAATCTAAGGAGAGGCAAACTGTAACAGTTCAAGAACAGACAATAACAGTTGGACAGTAACAGTCCATGTTTTTGTTGATGAGCGATGTTTACTATCTTAAAGGCAGAACTAGGTTCTCCTCAAAACATAGAACTTGTACCCTCATGTCTTGTCTTTCGAACGACAGAAATTTCACTTGAATCAGAGTTCTACAACTCCAGATATAGTTAAAAATCTAAGGAGAGGTCAGATAGTAATAGTTTAAAAACAGACAGTGACAGTCGGACAGTAACAGTCCAAGTGTTTGTTGAAGAGCAATTTTGACTATCTTAGCGGCAGAACTGGGTTCTGCTCAAAACATAGAACTTGTAGCCTCATGTCTTTTCTTTCCAACGACACAAATTTCGCTTGAATCGCAGTTGTACAACTCGAGATATAGTTAAAAATCTTAGGAGAGGGCAGACAGTAACAGTTCAAGAACAGACAGTAACAGTTGGACAGTAACAGTCCAAGTTTTTGTTGATGAGCGATGTTTACTATCTTAGAGGCAGAACTAGGTTCTCCTCAAAACATAGAACTTGTAGCCTTATGTCTTGTCTTTCGAACGATATAAATTTCACTTGAATCAGAGTTCTACAACTCCAGATATAGTTAAAAATCTGAGGAGAGGTCAGTAGTAACAGTTCAAAAACATACAGTGAGAGTTGGACAATAACAGTCCAAGTGTTTGTTGATGAGCAATTTTGACTATCTTAGCGGCAGAACTGGGTTCTCCACAAAACATAAAACTTGTAGCCTCATATTTTTTCTTTCCAACGACACAAATTTCGCTTGAATCGCAGATCTACAACTCGAAATATAGTTAAAAATCTTAGGAGAGGGCAGACAGTAACAGTTCAGAAATAAAGAGTAACAGTTGGACTGTAACAGTCCAAGTGTTTGTTGATGAGCGATTTTGACTATCTTAGAGGCAGAAATCAGTTCTCCTCAAAAGATAGAACTTGTAGCCTCATGTCTTATCTTTCCAACGACATAAATTTCGCTTGAATCGGAGTTCTACAACTCCAGATATAGTTAAAAATATTAGGAGAGGTCAGATAGCAACAGTTCAAAAACAAACAATAACAATTGGACAGTAATAGTGCAAGTGTTCGTTGATAAGCGATTTTGACTATCTTAACGGAAGAACTGGTTTCTCCTCAAAACATAGATCTTGTAGCCTCACGTCTTGTCTTTGTCACGACACAAATATTACTTGAATCGGAGTTCTATAACTCCAAATATAGTAAAAAATCTAAGGAGAGGCAAACAGTAACAATTCTAGAGTAGACAGTAACAGTTGGACAGTAACAGTTCAAGAACAGACAGTAACAGTTGGACAGTAACAGTCCATGTTTTTGTTGATGAGCGATGTTTACAATCTTAGAGGCAGAACTAGGTTCTCCTCAAAACATAGAACTTGTGGCCTCATGTCTTGTCTTTCGAACGACAGAAATTTCACTTGAATCAGAGTTCTATAACTCCAGATATAGTTAAAAATCTGAGGAGAGGTCAGATAGTAACAGTTCAAAAACAGACAGTGACAGTTGGACAGTAACAGTCCAAGTGTTTGTTGATGAGCAATTTTAACTATCTTAGCGGCAGAACTGGGTTCTCCTCAAAACATAGAACTTGTAGCCTCATGTCTTTTCTTTCCAACGACACACATTTCGCTTGAATCGCAGTTCTACAACACGAGATATAGTTAAAAATCTTAGGAGAGGGCAGAGAGTAACAGTTCAGAAATAGAGAGTAACAGTTGGACTGTAACAGTCCAAGTGTTTGTTGATGAGCGATTTTGACTATCTTAGAGGCAGAACTCAGTTCTCCTCAAAAGATAGAACTTGTAGCTTCATGTCTTATCTTTCCAACGACATAAATGTCGCTTGAATCGGAGTTCTACAACTCCAGATATAGTTAAAAATCTTAGGAGAGGTCAGATAGCAACAGTTCAAAAACAAACAATAACAATTGGACAGTAATAGTGCAAGTGTTCGTTGATAAGCGATTTTGACTATCTTAACGGAAGAACTGGTTTCTCCTCAAAACATAGATCTTGTAGCCTCACGTCTTGTCTTTGTAACGACACATATTTTTCTTGAATCGGAGTTCTACAACTCCAAATATAGTTAAAAATCTAAGGAGAGGCAAACAGTAACAGTTCAAGAACAGACAGTAACAGTTGGACAGTAACAGTCCAAGTTTTTGTTGATGAGCGATGTTTACTATCTTAGAGGCAGAACTAGGTTCTCCTCAAAACATAGAACTTGTACCCTCATGTCTTGTCTTCCGAACGACAGAAATTTCACTTGAATCAGAGTTCTACAACTCCAGATATAGTTAAAAATTTGAGGAGAGGTCAGATAGTAACAGTTCAAAAACAGACAGTGACAGTTGGACAGTAACAGTCCAAGTGTTTGTTGATGAGCAATTTTGACTATCTTAGCGGCAGAACTGGGTTCTCCTCAAAACATAGAACTTGTAGCCTCATGTCTTTTATTTCCAACGACATAAATTTCGCTTGAATCACAGTTCTACAACTCGAGATATAGTTAAAAATCTTAGGAGAGGGCAGACAGTAACAGTTCAGAAATAGAGAGTAACAGTTGGACTGTAACAGTCCAAGTGTTTGTTGATGAGCGATTTTGACTATCTTAGAGGCAGAACTCAGTTCTCCTCAAAAAATAGAACATGTAGCCTCATGTCTTATCTTTCCAACGACATAAATGTCGCTTGAATCGGAGTTCTACAACTCCAGATATAGTTAAAAATCTTAGGAGAGGTCAGATAGCAACAGTTCAAAAACAAACAATAACAATTGGACAGTAATAGTGCAAGTGTTCGTTGATAAGAGATTTTGACTATCTTAACGGAAGAACTGGTTTCTCCTCAAAACATAGATCTTGTAGCCTCACGTCTTGTCTTTGTAACGACACATATTTTTCTTGAATCGGAGTTCTACAACTCCAAATATAGTTAAAAATCTAAGGAGAGGCAAACAGGAACACTTCAAGAACAGACAGTAACAGTTGGACAATAACAGTCCAAGTTTTTGTTGATGAGCGATGTTTACTATCTTAGAGGCAGAACTAGGTTCTCCTCAAAACATAGAACTTGTAGCCTCATGTCTTGTCTTTCGAACGACAGAAATTTCACTTGAATCAGAGTTCTACAACTCCAGATATAGTTAAAAATCTAAGGAGAGGTCAAATAGTAACAGTTCAAAAACAAACAGTGACAGTTGGACAGTAACAGTCCAAGTGTTTGTTGATGAGCAATTTTGACTATCTTAGCGGCAGAACTGGGTTCTCCTCAAAACATAGAACTTGTAGCCTCATGTCTTTTCTTTCCAATTACACAAATTTCGCTTGAATCACAGTTCTACAACTCGAGATATAGTTAAAAATCTTAGGAGAGGGCATATAGTAACAGTTCAGAAATAGAGAGTAACAGTTGGATTGTAACAGTCCAAGTGTTTGTTGATGAGCGATTTTGACTATCTTAGAGGCAGAACTCAGTTCTCCTCAAAAGATAGAACTTGTAGCCTCATGTCTTATCTTTCGAACGACATAAATGTCGCTTGAATCGGAGTTCTACAACTCCAGATATAGTTAAAAATCTGAGGAGAGGTCAGATAGTAACAGTTCAAAAACAGACAGGGACAGTTGGACAGTAACAGTCCAAGTGTTTGTTGATGAGTAATTTTGATTATCTTAGCGGCAGAACTGGGTTCTCCTCAAAACATAGAACTTGTTGCCTCATGTCTTTTCTTTCCAACGACACACATTTCGCTTGAATCGCAGTTCTACAACTCGAGATATAGTTAAAAATCTTAGGAGAGGGCAGATAGTAACAGTTCAGAAATAGAGAGTAACAGTTGGACTGTAACAGTCCAAGTGTTTGTTGATGACCGATTTTGACTATCTTAGAGGCAGAACTCAGTTCTCCTCAAAAGATAGAACTTGTAGCCTCATGTCTTATCTTTCCAACGACATAAATTTCGCTTGAATCAGAGTTCTACAACTCCAGATATAGTTAAAAATCTGAGAAGAGGTCAGATAGCAACAGTTCAAAAACAAACAATAACAATTGGATAGTAATAGTGCAAGTGTTGGTTGATAAGCGATTTTGACTATCTTAACGGAAGAACTGGTTTCTCCTCAAAACATAGATCTTATAGCCTCACGTCTTGTCTTTGTAACGACACAAATATTACTTGAATCGGAGTTCTACAACTCCAAATATAGTTAAAAATCTAAGGAGAGGCAAACTGTAACAGTTCAAGAACAGACAATAACAGTTGGACAGTAACAGTCCATGTTTTTGTTGATGAGCGATGTTTACTATCTTAAAGGCAGAACTAGGTTCTCCTCAAAACATAGAACTTGTACCCTCATGTCTTGTCTTTCGAACGACAGAAATTTCACTTGAATCAGAGTTCTACAACTCCAGATATAGTTAAAAATCTAAGGAGAGGTCAGATAGTAATAGTTTAAAAACAGACAGTGACAGTCGGACAGTAACAGTCCAAGTGTTTGTTGAAGAGCAATTTTGACTATCTTAGCGGCAGAACTGGGTTCTGCTCAAAACATAGAACTTGTAGCCTCATGTCTTTTCTTTCCAACGACACAAATTTCGCTTGAATCGCAGTTGTACAACTCGAGATATAGTTAAAAATCTTAGGAGAGGGCAGACAGTAACAGTTCAAGAACAGACAGTAACAGTTGGACAGTAACAGTCCAAGTTTTTGTTGATGAGCGATGTTTACTATCTTAGAGGCAGAACTAGGTTCTCCTCAAAACATAGAACTTGTAGCCTTATGTCTTGTCTTTCGAACGATATAAATTTCACTTGAATCAGAGTTCTACAACTCCAGATATAGTTAAAAATCTGAGGAGAGGTCAGTAGTAACAGTTCAAAAACATACAGTGAGAGTTGGACAATAACAGTCCAAGTGTTTGTTGATGAGCAATTTTGACTATCTTAGCGGCAGAACTGGGTTCTCCACAAAACATAAAACTTGTAGCCTCATATTTTTTCTTTCCAACGACACAAATTTCGCTTGAATCGCAGATCTACAACTCGAAATATAGTTAAAAATCTTAGGAGAGGGCAGACAGTAACAGTTCAGAAATAAAGAGTAACAGTTGGACTGTAACAGTCCAAGTGTTTGTTGATGAGCGATTTTGACTATCTTAGAGGCAGAAATCAGTTCTCCTCAAAAGATAGAACTTGTAGCCTCATGTCTTATCTTTCCAACGACATAAATTTCGCTTGAATCGGAGTTCTACAACTCCAGATATAGTTAAAAATATTAGGAGAGGTCAGATAGCAACAGTTCAAAAACAAACAATAACAATTGGACAGTAATAGTGCAAGTGTTCGTTGATAAGCGATTTTGACTATCTTAACGGAAGAACTGGTTTCTCCTCAAAACATAGATCTTGTAGCCTCACGTCTTGTCTTTGTCACGACACAAATATTACTTGAATCGGAGTTCTATAACTCCAAATATAGTAAAAAATCTAAGGAGAGGCAAACAGTAACAATTCTAGAGTAGACAGTAACAGTTGGACAGTAACAGTTCAAGAACAGACAGTAACAGTTGGACAGTAACAGTCCATGTTTTTGTTGATGAGCGATGTTTACAATCTTAGAGGCAGAACTAGGTTCTCCTCAAAACATAGAACTTGTGGCCTCATGTCTTGTCTTTCGAACGACAGAAATTTCACTTGAATCAGAGTTCTATAACTCCAGATATAGTTAAAAATCTGAGGAGAGGTCAGATAGTAACAGTTCAAAAACAGACAGTGACAGTTGGACAGTAACAGTCCAAGTGTTTGTTGATGAGCAATTTTAACTATCTTAGCGGCAGAACTGGGTTCTCCTCAAAACATAGAACTTGTAGCCTCATGTCTTTTCTTTCCAACGACACACATTTCGCTTGAATCGCAGTTCTACAACACGAGATATAGTTAAAAATCTTAGGAGAGGGCAGAGAGTAACAGTTCAGAAATAGAGAGTAACAGTTGGACTGTAACAGTCCAAGTGTTTGTTGATGAGCGATTTTGACTATCTTAGAGGCAGAACTCAGTTCTCCTCAAAAGATAGAACTTGTAGCTTCATGTCTTATCTTTCCAACGACATAAATGTCGCTTGAATCGGAGTTCTACAACTCCAGATATAGTTAAAAATCTTAGGAGAGGTCAGATAGCAACAGTTCAAAAACAAACAATAACAATTGGACAGTAATAGTGCAAGTGTTCGTTGATAAGCGATTTTGACTATCTTAACGGAAGAACTGGTTTCTCCTCAAAACATAGATCTTGTAGCCTCACGTCTTGTCTTTGTAACGACACATATTTTTCTTGAATCGGAGTTCTACAACTCCAAATATAGTTAAAAATCTAAGGAGAGGCAAACAGTAACAGTTCAAGAACAGACAGTAACAGTTGGACAGTAACAGTCCAAGTTTTTGTTGATGAGCGATGTTTACTATCTTAGAGGCAGAACTAGGTTCTCCTCAAAACATAGAACTTGTACCCTCATGTCTTGTCTTCCGAACGACAGAAATTTCACTTGAATCAGAGTTCTACAACTCCAGATATAGTTAAAAATTTGAGGAGAGGTCAGATAGTAACAGTTCAAAAACAGACAGTGACAGTTGGACAGTAACAGTCCAAGTGTTTGTTGATGAGCAATTTTGACTATCTTAGCGGCAGAACTGGGTTCTCCTCAAAACATAGAACTTGTAGCCTCATGTCTTTTATTTCCAACGACATAAATTTCGCTTGAATCACAGTTCTACAACTCGAGATATAGTTAAAAATCTTAGGAGAGGGCAGACAGTAACAGTTCAGAAATAGAGAGTAACAGTTGGACTGTAACAGTCCAAGTGTTTGTTGATGAGCGATTTTGACTATCTTAGAGGCAGAACTCAGTTCTCCTCAAAAAATAGAACATGTAGCCTCATGTCTTATCTTTCCAACGACATAAATGTCGCTTGAATCGGAGTTCTACAACTCCAGATATAGTTAAAAATCTTAGGAGAGGTCAGATAGCAACAGTTCAAAAACAAACAATAACAATTGGACAGTAATAGTGCAAGTGTTCGTTGATAAGAGATTTTGACTATCTTAACGGAAGAACTGGTTTCTCCTCAAAACATAGATCTTGTAGCCTCACGTCTTGTCTTTGTAACGACACATATTTTTCTTGAATCGGAGTTCTACAACTCCAAATATAGTTAAAAATCTAAGGAGAGGCAAACAGGAACACTTCAAGAACAGACAGTAACAGTTGGACAATAACAGTCCAAGTTTTTGTTGATGAGCGATGTTTACTATCTTAGAGGCAGAACTAGGTTCTCCTCAAAACATAGAACTTGTAGCCTCATGTCTTGTCTTTCGAACGACAGAAATTTCACTTGAATCAGAGTTCTACAACTCCAGATATAGTTAAAAATCTAAGGAGAGGTCAAATAGTAACAGTTCAAAAACAAACAGTGACAGTTGGACAGTAACAGTCCAAGTGTTTGTTGATGAGCAATTTTGACTATCTTAGCGGCAGAACTGGGTTCTCCTCAAAACATAGAACTTGTAGCCTCATGTCTTTTCTTTCCAATTACACAAATTTCGCTTGAATCACAGTTCTACAACTCGAGATATAGTTAAAAATCTTAGGAGAGGGCATATAGTAACAGTTCAGAAATAGAGAGTAACAGTTGGATTGTAACAGTCCAAGTGTTTGTTGATGAGCGATTTTGACTATCTTAGAGGCAGAACTCAGTTCTCCTCAAAAGATAGAACTTGTAGCCTCATGTCTTATCTTTCGAACGACATAAATGTCGCTTGAATCGGAGTTCTACAACTCCAGATATAGTTAAAAATCTGAGGAGAGGTCAGATAGTAACAGTTCAAAAACAGACAGGGACAGTTGGACAGTAACAGTCCAAGTGTTTGTTGATGAGTAATTTTGATTATCTTAGCGGCAGAACTGGGTTCTCCTCAAAACATAGAACTTGTTGCCTCATGTCTTTTCTTTCCAACGACACACATTTCGCTTGAATCGCAGTTCTACAACTCGAGATATAGTTAAAAATCTTAGGAGAGGGCAGATAGTAACAATTCAGAAATAGAGAGTAACAGTTGGACTGTAACAGTCCAAGTGTTTGTTGATGACCGATTTTGACTATCTTAGAGGCAGAACTCAGTTCTCCTCAAAAGATAGAACTTGTAGCCTCATGTCTTATCTTTCCAACGACATAAATTTCGCTTGAATCAGAGTTCTACAACTCCAGATATAGTTAAAAATCTGAGAAGAGGTCAGATAGCAACAGTTCAAAAACAAACAATAACAATTGGATAGTAATAGTGCAAGTGTTGGTTGATAAGCGATTTTGACTATCTTAACGGAAGAACTGGTTTCTCCTCAAAACATAGATCTTATAGCCTCACGTCTTGTCTTTGTAACGACACAAATATTACTTGAATCGGAGTTCTACAACTCCAAATATAGTTAAAAATCTAAGGAGAGGCAAACTGTAACAGTTCAAGAACAGACAATAACAGTTGGACAGTAACAGTCCATGTTTTTGTTGATGAGCGATGTTTACTATCTTAAAGGCAGAACTAGGTTCTCCTCAAAACATAGAACTTGTACCCTCATGTCTTGTCTTTCGAACGACAGAAATTTCACTTGAATCAGAGTTCTACAACTCCAGATATAGTTAAAAATCTAAGGAGAGGTCAGATAGTAATAGTTTAAAAACAGACAGTGACAGTCGGACAGTAACAGTCCAAGTGTTTGTTGAAGAGCAATTTTGACTATCTTAGCGGCAGAACTGGGTTCTGCTCAAAACATAGAACTTGTAGCCTCATGTCTTTTCTTTCCAACGACACAAATTTTGCTTGAATCGCAGTTGTACAACTCGAGATATAGTTAAAAATCTTAGGAGAGGGCAGACAGTAACAGTTCAAGAACAGACAGTAACAGTTGGACAGTAACAGTCCAAGTTTTTGTTGATGAGCGATGTTTACTATCTTAGAGGCAGAACTAGGTTCTCCTCAAAACATAGAACTTGTAGCCTTATGTCTTGTCTTTCGAACGATATAAATTTCACTTGAATCAGAGTTCTACAACTCCAGATATAGTTAAAAATCTGAGGAGAGGTCAGTAGTAACAGTTCAAAAACATACAGTGAGAGTTGGACAATAACAGTCCAAGTGTTTGTTGATGAGCAATTTTGACTATCTTAGCGGCAGAACTGGGTTCTCCACAAAACATAAAACTTGTAGCCTCATATTTTTTCTTTCCAACGACACAAATTTCGCTTGAATCGCAGATCTACAACTCGAAATATAGTTAAAAATCTTAGGAGAGGGCAGACAGTAACAGTTCAGAAATAAAGAGTAACAGTTGGACTGTAACAGTCCAAGTGTTTGTTGATGAGCGATTTTGACTATCTTAGAGGCAGAAATCAGTTCTCCTCAAAAGATAGAACTTGTAGCCTCATGTCTTATCTTTCCAACGACATAAATTTCGCTTGAATCGGAGTTCTACAACTCCAGATATAGTTAAAAATATTAGGAGAGGTCAGATAGCAACAGTTCAAAAACAAACAATAACAATTGGACAGTAATAGTGCAAGTGTTCGTTGATAAGCGATTTTGACTATCTTAACGGAAGAACTGGTTTCTCCTCAAAACATAGATCTTGTAGCCTCACGTCTTGTCTTTGTCACGACACAAATATTACTTGAATCGGAGTTCTATAACTCCAAATATAGTAAAAAATCTAAGGAGAGGCAAACAGTAACAATTCTAGAATAGACAGTAACAGTTGGACAGTAACAGTTCAAGAACAGACAGTAACAGTTGGACAGTAACAGTCCATGTTTTTGTTGATGAGCGATGTTTACAATCTTAGAGGCAGAACTAGGTTCTCCTCAAAACATAGAACTTGTGGCCTCATGTCTTGTCTTTCGAACGACAGAAATTTCACTTGAATCAGAGTTCTATAACTCCAGATATAGTTAAAAATCTGAGGAGAGGTCAGATAGTAACAGTTCAAAAACAGACAGTGACAGTTGGACAGTAACAGTCCAAGTGTTTGTTGATGAGCAATTTTAACTATCTTAGCGGCAGAACTGGGTTCTCCTCAAAACATAGAACTTGTAGCCTCATGTCTTTTCTTTCCAACGACACACATTTCGCTTGAATCGCAGTTCTACAACACGAGATATAGTTAAAAATCTTAGGAGAGGGCAGAGAGTAACAGTTCAGAAATAGAGAGTAACAGTTGGACTGTAACAGTCCAAGTGTTTGTTGATGAGCGATTTTGACTATCTTAGAGGCAGAACTCAGTTCTCCTCAAAAGATAGAACTTGTAGCTTCATGTCTTATCTTTCCAACGACATAAATGTCGCTTGAATCGGAGTTCTACAACTCCAGATATAGTTAAAAATCTTAGGAGAGGTCAGATAGCAACAGTTCAAAAACAAACAATAACAATTGGACAGTAATAGTGCAAGTGTTCGTTGATAAGCGATTTTGACTATCTTAACGGAAGAACTGGTTTCTCCTCAAAACATAGATCTTGTAGCCTCACGTCTTGTCTTTGTAACGACACATATTTTTCTTGAATCGGAGTTCTACAACTCCAAATATAGTTAAAAATCTAAGGAGAGGCAAACAGTAACAGTTCAAGAACAGACAGTAACAGTTGGACAGTAACAGTCCAAGTTTTTGTTGATGAGCGATGTTTACTATCTTAGAGGCAGAACTAGGTTCTCCTCAAAACATAGAACTTGTACCCTCATGTCTTGTCTTCCGAACGACAGAAATTTCACTTGAATCAGAGTTCTACAACTCCAGATATAGTTAAAAATTTGAGGAGAGGTCAGATAGTAACAGTTCAAAAACAGACAGTGACAGTTGGACAGTAACAGTCCAAGTGTTTGTTGATGAGCAATTTTGACTATCTTAGCGGCAGAACTGGGTTCTCCTCAAAACATAGAACTTGTAGCCTCATGTCTTTTATTTCCAACGACATAAATTTCGCTTGAATCACAGTTCTACAACTCGAGATATAGTTAAAAATCTTAGGAGAGGGCAGACAGTAACAGTTCAGAAATAGAGAGTAACAGTTGGACTGTAACAGTCCAAGTGTTTGTTGATGAGCGATTTTGACTATCTTAGAGGCAGAACTCAGTTCTCCTCAAAAAATAGAACATGTAGCCTCATGTCTTATCTTTCCAACGACATAAATGTCGCTTGAATCGGAGTTCTACAACTCCAGATATAGTTAAAAATCTTAGGAGAGGTCAGATAGCAACAGTTCAAAAACAAACAATAACAATTGGACAGTAATAGTGCAAGTGTTCGTTGATAAGAGATTTTGACTATCTTAACGGAAGAACTGGTTTCTCCTCAAAACATAGATCTTGTAGCCTCACGTCTTGTCTTTGTAACGACACATATTTTTCTTGAATCGGAGTTCTACAACTCCAAATATAGTTAAAAATCTAAGGAGAGGCAAACAGGAACACTTCAAGAACAGACAGTAACAGTTGGACAATAACAGTCCAAGTTTTTGTTGATGAGCGATGTTTACTATCTTAGAGGCAGAACTAGGTTCTCCTCAAAACATAGAACTTGTACCCTCATGTCTTGTCTTTCGAACGACAGAAATTTCACTTGAATCGGAGTTCTACAACTCCAGATATAGTTAAAAATCTGAGAAGAGGTCAGATAGTAATAGTTTAAAAACAGACAGTGACAGTTGGACAGTAGCAGTCCAAGTGTTTGTTGATGAGCAATTTTGACTATCTTAGCGGCAGAAATGGGTTCTCCTCAAAACATAGAACTTGTAGCCTCATGTCTTTTCTTTCTAACGACACACATTTCGCTTGAAACACAGTTCTACAACATGAGATAGAGTTAAAAATCTTAGGAGAGGGTAGACAGTAACATGTCAGAAATAGAGAGTAACAGTTGGACTGTAACAGTCCAAGTGTTTGTTGATGACCGATTTTGATTATCTTAGAGGCAGAACTCAGTTCTCCTCAAAAGATAGAACTTGTAGCCTCATGTCTTATATTTCCAACGACATAAATGTCGGTTGAATCGGAGTTCTACAACTCCAGATATAGTTAAAAATCTTAGGAGAGGTCAGATAGCAATAGTTCAAAAACAAACAATAACAATTGGACAGTACTAGTGCAAGTGTTCGTTGTTAAGCGATTTTGACTATCTTAACGGAAGAACTGGTTTCTCATCAAAACATAGATCTTGTAGCCTCAGGTCTTGTCTTTCCAACGACATAAATGTCACTTGAATCGGAGTTCTAGAACTGGGTTCTCCTCAAAATATAGAACTTGTAGCCTCATGTCTTTTCTTTCCAACGACACAAATTTCGCTTGAATCGCAGTTGTACAACTCGAGATATAGTTAAAAATCTTAGCAGAGGGCAGACAGTAACAGTTCAAGAACAGAGAGTAACAGTCCAAGTTTTTGTTGATGAGCGATGTTTACTATCTTAGAGGCAGAACTAGGTTCTCCTCAAAACATAGAACTTGTAGCCTCATGTCATGTCTTTCGAACGACATAAATTTCACTTGAATCAGAGTTCTACAACTCCAGATATAGTTAAAAATCTGAGGAGAGCTCAGATTGTAACAGTTCAAAAACATACAGTGAGAGTTGGACAGTAACAGTCCAAGTGTTTGTTGATGAGCAATTTTGACTATCTTAACGGCATAACTGGGTTCTCCACAAAACATAAAACTTGTAGCTCATGTCTTTTCTTTCCAACAACACAAATTTCGCTTGAATTGCAGATTTACAACTCGAGATATAGTTAAAAATCTTAGGAGAGGGCAGACAGTAACAGTTCAGAAATAGAGAGTAACAGTTGCACTGTAACAGTCCAAGTGTTTGTTGATGAGCGATTTTGACTATCTTAGAGGCAGAACTCAGTTCTCCTCAAAAGATAGAACTTGTAGCCTCATGTCTTATCTTTCCAACGACATAAATGTCGCTTGAATCGGAGTTCTACAACTCCAGATATAGTTAAAAATCTTAGGAGAGGTCAGATAGCAACAGTTCAAAAACAAACAATAACAATTGGACAGTAATAGTGCAAGTGTTCGTTGATAAGCAATTTTGACTATCTTAACGGAAGAACTGGTTTCTCCTCAAAACATAGATCTTGTAGCCTCACGTCTTGTCTTTGTAACGACACATATTTTTCTTGAATCGGAGTTCTACAACTCCAAATATAGTTAAAAATCTAAGGAGAAGCAAACAGGAACAGTTCAAGAACAGACAGTAACAGTTGGACACTAACAGTCCAAGTTTTTGTTGATGAGCGATGTTTACTATCTTAGAGGCAGAACTAGGTTCTCCTCAAAATATAGAACTTGTAGCCTCATGTCTTGTCTTTCGAACGACAGAAATTTCACTTGAATCATAGTTCTACAACTCCAGATATTGTAAAAAATCTGAGGAGAGGTCAGATAGTAACAGTTCAAAAACAGACAGTGACAGTTGGACAGTAACAGTCCAAGTGTTTGTTGATGAGAAATTTTGACTATCTTAGCGGCAGAACTGGGTTCTCCTCAAAACATAGAACTTGTAGCCTCATGTCTTTTCTTTCCAACGACACAAATTTCGCTTGAATCGCAGTTGTACAACTCGAGATATAGTTAAAAATCTTAGGAGAGGGCAGACAGTAACAGTTCAGAAATAGAGAGTAACAGTTGGACTGTAACAGTCTAAGTGTTTGTTGATGACCGATTTTGACTATCTTAGAGGCAGAACTCAGTTCTCCTCAAAATATAGAACTTGTAACCTCATGTCTTATCTTTCCAACGACATAAATGTCGCTTGAATCGGAGTTCTACAACTCCAGATATAGTTAAAAATCTGAGGAGAGGTCAGATAGTAACAGTTCAAAAACATACAGTGAGAGTTGGACAGTAACAGTCCAAGTGTTTGTTGATGAGAAATTTTGACTATCTTAGCGGTAGAACTGGGTTCTCCACAAAACATAAAACTTGTAGCCTCATGTCTTTTCTTTCCAACGACACAAATTTCGCTTGAATCGCAGTTGTACAACTCGAGATATAGTTAAAAATCTTAGGAGAGGGCAGACAGTAACAGTTCAGAAATAGAGAGTAACAGTTGGACTGTAACAGTCCAAGTGTTTGTTAATGACCGATTTTGACTATCTTAGAAGCAGAACTCAGTTCTCCTCAAAAGATAGAACTTGTAGCCTCATGTCTTATCTTTCCAACGACATAAATGTCGCTTGAATCGGAGTTCTACAACTCCAGATATAGTTAAAAATCTGAGGAGAGGTCAGATAGTAACAGTTCAAAAACATACAGTGAGAGTTGGACAGTAACAGTCCAAGTGTTTGTTGATGAGCAATTTTGACTATCTTAGCGGCAGAACTGGGTTCTCCACAAAACATAAAACTTGTAGCCTCATGTCTTTTCTTTCCAACGACACAAATTTCGCTTGAATCGCAGTTCTACAACTCGAGATATAGTTAAAAATCTTAGGAGAGGGCAGACAGTAACAGTTCAGAAATAGAGAGTAACAGTTGGACTGTAACAGTCCAAGTGTTTGTTGATGAGCGATTTTGACTATCTTAGAGGCAGAACTCAGTTCTCCTCAAAAGATAGAACTTGTAGCCTCATGTCTTATCTTTCCAACGACATAAATGTCGCTTGAATCGGAGTTCTACAACTCCAGATATAGTTAAAAATCTTAGGAGAGGTCAGATAGCAACAGTTCAAAAACAAACAATAACAATTGGACAGTAATAGTGCAAGTGTTCGTTGATAAGCGATTTTGACTATCTTAACGGAAGAACTGGTTTCTCCTCAAAACATAGATCTTGTAGCCTCACGTCTTGTCTTTGTAACGACACATATTTTTCTTGAATCGGAGTTCTACAACTCCAAATATAGTTAAAAATCTAAGGAGAGGCAAACAGTAACAGTTCAGAAATAGAGAGTAACAGTTGGACTGTAACAGTCCAAGTGTTTGTTGATGACCGATTTTGACTATCTTAGAGGCAGAACTCAGTTCTCCTCAAAAGATAGAACTTGTAGCCTCATGTCTTATCTTTCCAACGACAGAAATGTCGCTTGAATCGGAGTTCTACAACTCCAGATATATATAAAAATCTGAGAAGAGGTCAGATAGTAACAGTTCAAAAACAGACAGTGACAGTTGGACAGTAACAGTCCAAGTGTTTGTTGATGAGCAATTTTGACTATCTTAGCGGTAGAACTGGGTTCTCCACAAAACATAAAACTTGTAGCCTCATGTCTTTTCTTTCCAACGACACACATTTCGCTTAAATCACAGTTCTACAACATGAGATATAGTTAAAAATCTTACGAGAGGGCAGACAGTAACAGTTCAGAAATAGAGAGTAACAGTCGGACTCTAATAGTCCAAGTGTTTGTTGATGACCGATTTTGACTATCTTAGAGGCAGAACTCAGTTCTCCTCAAAAGATAGAACTTGTAGCCTCATGTCTTATCTTTCCAACGACATAAATGTCGCATGAATCAGAGTTCTACAACTCCAGATATAGTTAAAAATCTTAGGAGAGGTCAGATAGCAACAGTTCAAAAACAAACAATAACAATTGGACAGTAATAGTGCAAGTGTTCGTTGATAAGCGATTTTGACTATCTTAACGGAAGAACTGGTTTCTCCTCAAAACATAGATCTTGTAGCCTCACGTCTTGTCTTTGTAACGACACATATTTTTCTTGAATCGGAGTTCTACAACTCCAAATATAGTTAAAAATCTAAGGAGAGGCAAACAGGAACACTTCAAGAACAAACAGTAACAGTTGGACAATAACAGTCCAAGTTTTTGATGATGAGCGATGTTTACTATCTTAGAGGCAGAACTAGGTTCTCCTCAGAACATAGAACTTGTAGCCTCATGTCTTTTCTTTCCAACGACACACATTTCGCTTGAATCGCAGTTCTACAACTCGAGATATAGTTAAAAATCTTAGGAGAGGGCAGACAGTAACAGTTCAGAAATAGAGAGTAACAGTTGGACTGTAACAGTCCAAGTGTTTGTTGATGAGCGATTTTGACTATCTTAGAGGCAGAACTCAGTTCTCCTCAAAAGATAGAACTTGTAGCCTCATGTCTTGTCTTTCCAACAACATAAATGTCACTTGAATCGGAGTTCTAGAACTGGGTTCTCCTCAAAACATAGAACTTGTAGCCTCATGTCTTTTCTTTCCAACGACACAAATTTCGCTTGAATCGCAGTTGTACAACTCGAGATATAGTTAAAAATCTTAGGAGAGGGCAGACAGTAACAGTTCAAGAACAGACAGTAACAGTTGGACAGTAACAGTCCAAGTTTTTGTTGATGAGCGATGTTTACTATCTTAGAGGCAGAACTAGGTTCTCCTCAAAACATAGAACTTGTAGCCTCATGTCTTGTTTTTCGAACGACATAAATTTCACTTGAATCAGAGTTCTACAACTCCAGATATAGTTAAAAATCTGAGGAGAGGTCAGATAGTAACAGTTCAAAAACATACAGTGAGAGTTGGACAGTAACAGTCCAAGTGTTTGTTGATGAGCAATTTTGACTATCTTAGCGGCAGAACTGGGTTCTCCACAAAACATAAAACTTGTAGCCTCATGTCTTTTCTTTCCAACGACACAAATTTTGCTTGAATCGCAGTTCTACAACTCGAGATATAGTTAAAAATCTTAGGAGAGGGCAGACAGTAACAGTTGAGAAATAGAGAGTAACAGTTGGACTGTAACAGTCCAAGTGTTTGTTGATGACCGATTCTGACTATCTTAGAGGCAGAACTCAGTTCTCCTCAAAAGATAGAACTTGTAGCCTCATGTCTTGTCTTTCCAACGACATAAATGTCACTTGAATCGGAGTTCTAGAACTGGGCTCTTCTCAAAACATAGAACTTGTAGCCTCATGTCTTTTCTTTCCAACGACACAAATTTCGCTTGAATCGCAGTTGTACAACTCGAGATATAGTTAAAAATCTTAGGAGAGGGCAGACAGTAATAGTTCAAGAACAGACAGTAACAGTTGGACAGTAACAGTCCAAGTTTTTGTTGATGAGCGATGTTTACTATCTTAGAGGCAGAACTAGGTTCTCCTCAAAACATAGAACTTGTAGCCTCATGTCTTGTCTTTCGAACGACATAAATTTCACTTG